>NC_142031.1:17500-317500 GCF_982192425.1 Myodes glareolus
AGAGTTTGCTCAGGAGTGCTGCTCCTCTTGGATACTAAAGTTTAATTCCAGGCACTTATATCTGATTCTTCAGAACTACTTGTATCTCCTGGTCCTGGAGATCTGGTGCATTCTTCTGGCCTCCTATGGAATCAGATATGTAAATGGTGGAAAGACAGATATACATATAATTATATATTGTTAAAATGGGTTTTCTTCATGTGTCCATTATCTTAGAAAAGAATAAAATTTAATTTAAGTATATAAGTTTTGCCAATGAGTATACCAATGGCATGCCAGGAACCAGTAGTGACCAGAAGATGCTGTCTAATCCCATGTGACTGAAGGTACAGGCAATTGTGAGCTGTCTTTTCGGTGCTGGGAATCAAAAGTCAGGCCCTGTGGGTGAACAGCCAGTGTTTTAAGTGCTGAGCCTTCTATTCAGCCCCAAGAACATGTCATTAATAGCAGTAAGGTGTGATTGGCTGATCTAAGTTCATCTTTACCTTGGCCTTGATGACCAAGAAGATTGACAGCATCAGAAACTAACTTAGACTTGGTGCTTAAAGAGTTTTCCAAGCGAAAATCTCCACAAAATGAGGGAAATGTACAATGAATGATCAGGAGAGAAACTGACAATGAAAGTCTTTTAAAGATGGTTGACTATTTAACCAGAACCACAAGAGTGAGTTTATCTCCAATCAGGTAAATAACCTCCAAGTGGAGCCCACAACATCACATGTCAGGTGTACCCCTGATTAAATTTATACCTCTTGTAAGGAAAGAAAAGTAGCATGCAGGCATGAAGTCTGACTTGTTTGAATGGCTTCATATTCTGTTTCCCTGACGCCTCCAAAACCTGCAGTTAGGT
Organism: Myodes glareolus; assembly: GCF_982192425.1. Taxonomy (NCBI): domain Eukaryota; kingdom Metazoa; phylum Chordata; class Mammalia; order Rodentia; family Cricetidae; genus Myodes; species Myodes glareolus. The sequence continues at coordinate 18,351 of NC_142031.1, forward strand.
GCCCTGAATGACAGTCACACTAGATGACATCCTGATTGTGAGGAGAGCCTGAGACTTGAACTTAACTCACCTAAGGCTAAGGCAATCAGGCATTTCCAAAGTGCTGTGGAGTTTGGAAGAAGTCTTAGGTTTGGGTGTAAAAGCCCAAAGTTCAAATGCCTGAGAGCAGTGCTTGGGGTGTACCTGAGTACCAGTTGATATGAACTGTATTCTATGCACTCAACTGGTGGATCATCTCCCTCTAGGCCTTCTATTCTTTTGTTAATTCATGTAGCTTGTCAGTGACAGTACCCTACATCCCCCACTTTGTGGCCCCCACTGGGACCTTAAAGATCCTCTGTCTCCAACCATCAATCCCTGGTACCTGCCTCCTGGCATGAATAAGAATATTTTAAGAGACATTTATATCTTTTTCTTTGGCTAACAACTCATGAAATAGTGAATACCATGAAATTCTTATTTCCTTGATAATTTCATTCTGGGAAAAGATTGACTGCTGCTGAGACTGTACTGAAGAAACATTTTCTCCTTCCCTGAACTCCTTGAAGGAGAGACAGGAACTGAGGTTAGAGGAGGACTATAGAGATGGGAAAACTTTAATTATTGGACTTAGTTATATTACTTTGTTGTGCATATGTCTTGCTATTTGTCTAAACCTGTTAGGACACCAAGGATGAATCAATTGCCTTATATCTTCATCACTATTCTAAATTAGTCACAATGAAAAAAAGTAATGTTTACATGTTTTTTATTAATGATGTGCTCTGTCTTTCTATTGCTTGTTTTATTTTAAAAATTACTCTCACTGTGAAACTCTAGGTGGCCTGGAACTCACTATATAGACTAGGTTTTTCTAGACATTATAGAAATTTGCCCATATTGTCTCCAGTTTACCTGAGTTATAGATGGATACATCATAGATACCTAACATATTTTTTTCTAGTTTTTCAAGAAAGGGTTTCTTTGTGTAGCCTTTGCTGTCCTGGAACTTGCTCTCTAGTTCAGGCTGGCTTTGAATTTATAGAGATTCATATGCCTCTGCCTCCCAAGTGTTAGGATTAAAGATATATACCACCACTAACGGTAATGTATTAATGTAATTTGGGTCTTTTCATTGGTTTAATAAGAGTGAGTGACTGAGCCTGACTTGTTGAGGTAGCAAAGACACAGGCTCTGGTCCTAACTCCAGTAACAGAAGAAGACTCCCATCAATTGCAGCCTTCCTGCCTTAAAGTTCACTGTCTTCCAACTATGAGCAATATTGTTTTTCTTTATCTTTGTATTATAATTCATCAAGGGATTAGAGCACACTACTGTCATTTTTACACAGATGGTTGAAACCCAGGCTCTTGGAGATCAGTGGAAATTTAATATAATTAAGCGTAACTGCTCATCTTACTCATCCCATCCTTCTAATGACTAATTAATTGGAGTTGAAGACAACTAATCAAGCATGGTGGCATGGAGGTATAACCATGATACTTAGAAAGTGGAGGCAGGAATGTCAGGATTTCAAAGTCATCCAAAATGAGAATGGTCAGTAGGGTATGGTGGGAGGCCCATTGAACCCAGGGAGCCTTTCTGTGATTTGCTCAGGACAGTGTCCATAGTCTTTCCTGCAGCCCTAGAACTTCAGGCTGTGTTACCAGCAAATGTTAGCTGAGGTATTTACTGATCCAAGTTTTTTATTCTTGAAAATGTTTTCTGTCCAAGTCAACCTAGGTCACTTAAGGGTCAGACCCATGTTGGTCAATAAAGATTAAAATTCTTCTATAATTGGGCGAATTAGCCTCAGGCAGAGATGTGATCCCTATTTGTGTATCTGAAACAGCATGTTCAATTCTGAAACCACAAAACAAACAGAAATGGACCCAGCAGGTTATGTTCATATATTTGCACATACTTATTCACATAGACTTAACGAGGAAGGAATTAGAAGGGGAAAATTTGGGAACAGATGGAGAGGACAGGAAGGGGGAAAGTGATGCAATATGTTTTATTTAAAATGTATAAAAATAAATTTTAAATAAAAATGCAGCTAATAAGATAGCTTATCTTATTAAGCTATAATAAGAGCACTGGTGTTGTTGCAGAGAACACGGGTTACATTGCCAGAAACTATGATTGCTAACTGTCTCCTGTAACTCTAGCTCAATTCACTCATTTGGCCTCTGCAGGTACTGCACACAGACACCTGTGGGTAAGCACCCATATACATAAAATAAAACTTAAAAAAAATGAGATTCTGTACAGTGTGAGACCCTGTCCTCCCTGTTCCTTGAGGCCAAAACATAGGATGCAAGTAATGTTTACGCTAACCAGCTAAGCTTCCTGCTAAATTCCTGCTTGCTTCTCCTACAGCCTGGTACATTAGCCTGAGGGATCTATTTTACTTTAAAATGGTAATTTCTCAACCTGCCTGAAAGAAGCTCAGGCCCCAAGGCCCATCTACCCCGTCTGACATTGCCTTGCACCCTGACCACCTTCCTGAGAAGGAGCTCCCACAGACGCCAGTTTCCCTAGCCCCCTCTGGGTGGGAGGAGTTTTTCTTTACTGGGGACAAAGGTATTTAATCATGGATTAAGTTGAATAAATTGGGCATTCTCTTCTTGAGGATGACTGGAACTCTGTATCTGTGTGTGTGTGTGTGTGTGTCTTGTGCTTTAACCCCTAGGACAATATGGAACTCGTGGGAGGTGGATGGTGTGGAACGGTGACCCCCACAGTACAGTAATGTCACAGACTTGAAATAAACATCAGTCAGGGCTGTCCATCAAAGAAGCATCTGTGGTCCTTGAGCCAGCTTGCTTGGAGGCAAAAGAAGGCTTATTCTGAGCTTAGAATGGCTCAGAATAGCTGTTGATTTAAGAACAATTACAGTGTGGGTAGGTGACTTTCCCATAACATTGTTTTAATTTGTGTTCTGTGTCCTTTGTGTGTATGAAGATTGTGGCATCAAGACAACTTTTAAATGTATCTTTTAGATCATATATTAAGATCTATTTATCTTTTAACTCATATATTATGATATATTTTTATTTTGATCATACTGCATAATCTAAAAGATAGTTTTGCTCTGTAAATCTCCATCTGCCTAAGTGGTTAGACTTGCATCTTCCTGTCCCTATTTGAACTGTTCAATGTATAACCTCAGGCCTGAATGTTAAAAAGACTTAAGGATGATAGCATATATGGAATGCAAGATCTGGGCCAGGTTGTCTCCTATTTTAGCATTAACCACTACTGAATGCATACTGTCATTAACTGAATTTATGTCTACTAAACTTTAAGTGTGTGAATTATTTATCATTGGGAAGACATATTAATTCTAGAATAGCAGTACCTCCAGCATTGTAGAAAAGTGTTTGAGACAAACTTTTTTATGTTGGATCAGGTAGCCTTGGTTCCCACACCATTGCTTTCCAGAACAATGACCTTGTCCTTGTGATTAAATTATCTAAATTCTTAGATTAAAAAACTCAACCACCACTGAGCTCTAAAATTAAAGATTTGAGTCATGTAGTCAAGTGTCCATTTCAGTTACAGGGAAAAGGGTTTGGATGTGGAGCATGGCTTCCACCTTCAGGCCAGAATAGGAGGAATAGTTTATTGCACACACTGTAGGTAGGCAAACAGCTGCTGGAGTCACCATTATGAAATAGGACCTGATTGTGTCAGGATTAGTAATTTTGTAATTTCCCAGCATGTGTTAGTTATGTCATGTGAATGAAGACAGGATAGATTTTGGGTGTACAATTTGGGAAGGTTCACTTGAGTCAATAAATATTGAATTTCTAAGAAGGGAACTCTCTGGAGCACATGTTCATAAAGTCTTTTTATAACTAATCTTCAGAATAATTCTGTGGATTGTAATTACATCATTTCCATCATCTCTTTCTTGTTTCTTAGCCCTTCCATAGACATTTCATTGTTTTCTAATTCATGGCCTCATTTTGATTTAACAAGAGTTACTGTTTGAAAGTGAGCTATGTTTGGCCTCAGGACTTCTGAGCTCTGGGGGAATGGGTTGATTACACTGATCAGTGACCCTGTAGTAGAATACATTCAGAAGGGACCCTGTATCTTGGAAAAGGAATGGGAAATATTCTGAGAGTCTGGAAGACTTTCTACTAAAATATAAATTTACCACACTAAGGCCCTGTCTTCCCCTAGGGTGGAATGGCAAAGCTGGAAAGGGCCGTGCTAGTTTAGTCATTGGTTTCTGTTCATCCTGTAGGGGAGCTGCTACTGCCTTGCAGACCAGCTGGGTAATAGTAACTGTTGAGGGACTCTGGGCAAGCCTAGCAATAAGGGGATTCAGTGGAAAGTAGATTGTGAGCCATGATGGAGCCAATAGGGAGCCATGAGGTTTTTTTAACCCTAAATTGTTTAATTTCTACCTCCAGTTCTTGTCCCACCTTCCTCTGATGAGATAACACTACCATTGTGGGATTGGAGCAATGACTGATCTGGTTTCTTCCAGTTGATTCTAGGGTATCAGGTGGCAGTATTGTGATACCATTCCAGAGAGACTCTTGTAAAGACCAAACTCTCAGATGTAGACACAAAAGGAATTTTTTTACTGTTGTCTGGAAAGAACTAAAATGTCCAAATTTTATAAAAAATTCTTGATGAGCTCATAATAGTCCCTGTGTATTTGATGTTTTCTTTTAATCTCTACAGTTGGTCTCCAGAATGATGAACCCACCACCAACTTGCACACCCATTTATAGCTGTTTTATCAGTTCAAAGTTGGCATGATTCCCTTCCCATGTAGCTTTTGAATAGAGGGAGTAAAAGGTATTTAACATCATTTAATTTGAATGTTAAAACAATAAATGTCCTGTCCTTCTTTGCTGTGCGAAGGTGTTCCAGGAGCCAAGGTGTGAAGTCTCACATCTGAACAACATCTTTTTATCAATGAGAAAATGTTAGTGAGATTTGCTATCTAAATAACATCTCATATAGACTTATATCTAATGTCTGTGGGGTGAGATCCCTTGTATTGTTACCAGTTCTCTTAGTCTTTGATTAAATTTTCTCCTTAAGTACTAAAGAACAATGAAGGTTGCCAAAATTAATCATTTTTCTCAGTTGTCAAGGCCAGTTGACCAACTAGTCCTCAGAGGTCACTTGGGCTTGGAAGGGATCTCAGATTCTTCAAGTCTTTTTTTTTTATTGTGTGTCCATCAATGTGAGAATAATGCAAAGGCTTTGCTTTATGTACTGTGGCTTTCTTTGATGCCTTGAGGAAATATTTACCACATTGATTCTCCATTTAGACTGGATAATGTTTCAGATTCATTGAGTGGGTTCTCCATGGCCTCCATGAACTGGTCAATATGTGATCAATGGCCTTTTGTTCCTAGGAACCTCACTGACATTGTACGGAAAGGGGAGAGAAACTCCCCCTTTTAGTCCTTCTAACCACATTAGAATAGCCTCTAAAAATGATTATTAAACAGCTAGAAGGTCATTTGATACCAGTTTTGTACTTTTAACTACTTTATAATATTTCAATATTCAGATACAACTTGATAAACTTTATTTGACATACATTTTAGCCAGTTATTGAAATAGTTGATATCTGACCTTGCCAACATTAATAAATATATGATCTCTAAACCTCATCCTTTATATATCTTAAATTACTCAGACCCTCATAGCATGCTAAACCTTTCCTGTCTTGTTTATTCTGGAGCCACCCAGTCATCATTATTTTCTTATATTTAAGTCTTTTTTTCATTAAGGGCATTTACACATTTATGTTCTTTTAACATGTTCTTTTATGTACTGCTTCCTTTTTCTAATATGAGAAATAGAAACATCGACAAATATGTTTATGATCTGTTGTGAGATTTTTCTCCCTTGTGGAAGGGGATGAAGCAATGTCTATCCCAACTGTAAGTCCCACTGAAGATGCAAAATATAATTTTCAGTACCTGAAGCAGAGAACTTGGAAGAAATCTGCTCACTGGCTTCTCTCCATGGTCACTGAGCTTGCTCTTTTATACAACATATGGCATCCTTCCCTGGCATGGCACTAGCCATATCAATCTGTATACAGGAACATACCCACACAGACTATCCGTACCAAGAATAATAGAGTCATATTCTTGATTAAGGTTCCCTCCTAATAGATGTCTAATTGAAAAAACTCACCCTCACAAATAATCCCCTTTCAATTTGAGACTCAAACATATAACTATTAATCTTCCTAAATAAGCTCCTTTCACTTTGATACTCAAACACATTACTACTAAGCCATAATCTTTCCTTTCTTACTTATCCCTAAGATCTCAAGTCAGTATCATATCATAAAACACAACATAGCTTCAAAAATCCCAAAATGTTTTATTCTTTTTAATTTCAACACTTATAAAGATTAGTCTCTCAATTGTGGGCTACTATAACATTAAAAACAAGTTAAATACTTCTTTATTACAAGATGGAAGAAATGGAAGAACCAAGACATGGTGTTATGAGTCTGTAAGGACAAACAAGTCCAGGAGTATTAAGAGGAAATATTAAATGAAATATTATGAATTTGTAAAGATAAACCAGTCCTTGTTTGTTAGAATGAAATATTGAGTGAAACCCAAAAATGAAACTAAAAAGTATGAAGCAATGTGTGCAGTGGTGATAAGAGTTTGAGCTGAACGAACAAGTGTGACGTAACTATATGATAAGCAGACATGTGTGCTAATCTAAAAGTAAGAAAATAAGCAGTAATAAACATATAAAAACTTGAGACTTATGGCCAGAAGACATTCTCAAAATGACTTGCTAGGCATACTGTGAGAGCGGTCATAGAGAATCCAACGATCCAGCAACTTCACAGCTGAGACCGTCCAAGAGCCAGAGAACTAGCTCTTGCCTGCGGATCAAGACTTGCTGACTTGTTGATAGACCAGCCAAGAGCCAGAGAACTAGCTCTTCCTGAGGATCAAGACTTGCTGATCCAGAGGTCTACGTCGAGAGCCACGGACCATTATCAGGTCGTACACACCAATGCCTCAGTAAGATAGGATAGAAGACCTTGCCTAGGACATAGGAAATGTGTGATAGAAGACCTTGCCTAAGACATAGGAAATGTGTGATGTGACTGAGGATTGTTATAGTTTTTATGTTTGCCTATATTTGCCATAGGAATATAGTTTTGATGTTTGCCTATACCTGCTATAGTAACAATTGGAGATTTGACTACTGGCATAATAAACTTGTTCCTTGAACAAACACTGTGGTCATCCTGAGTATTTACTTGCAGACCTCTAAGTAAGGGCAGAACGCCCACTCAGGGATAAGGCTCGCCTCACATGGTCACAATTAGATGATGCTGCCTATGATTCCAGTCCTGCCCCTACTTAACCACCCCAGATACACAAATGTTTAAATAAACAATGCCCAGGGGTCTCCCATGTTCTCCTACCAAGCTGAGTGCTCCCATATTATAACTCATCATGTACTCCATACTAAAGCAAGTCCACAGGAGACATGTCTCCATGAAGGAATGACTTCCTTGTGTGAGAGCAGAAAGGTAGCAGGGGTGTGTCTCAGCTGGGAAGGACTTGTCTAGAGTGTTCCAGTGAGAGACTGTGGGTGTGGCTCAGTGGCAGAATGCTTACCCAGCATGCATGAGGCCTAACATAAAAGAATCATCCTGAGTTGTCTGTGGTATTGATGTCAGAACCAAGAAAACAGATGAGGTCATTATGGCTAAGCTATTCTGTGTTTTCTAGGGATTCTCTGCTTCTATTTTGAATGGCCTTCCATACATGTCCAAGATAAGGGTGGGATTTATTGCTCTCAATGGAGAGCCAACTTTCTCAATTCCATTTGCAGAAGAGCCCTTCTTCCCAGTTATGTGTTCTTGGTAACCTGGTCAGAAGCCACTTATCCATTTTTATAGTTGGTCTTCTCAAACATCATTCAGGCCATGTGACTCCAGAGGAAACTCCACAGATGGGGAGGAGTGCTGACGGCAGGCTCTGGAGTGAAGGAAGTGGTAAGCAGACATTTCTATAAATGCCCTCGACGTGCCCAGAGGTGTTTCTTCAGAGGGTCTAAGATTGGTGAAGTTGGTCATGAAGATGAGCCATCATGGGCCATTAGAAGGAGCCACAAGGGATAGCTAGAGGGTGAAGGCAGTGATTGTCACAGCAGCTTCCTCCCCACACCCCTGGTTCCTGACATGAATTGAGTTTTAGAGTTGAACCCATTAAGTGTAGATGAAGTGGCTTCCTGGGGAACTGAATCCTGTAGTCAAATGGTGGACAGAGCCATGCTTCCCCCAATGGACATATACTCCTTACTCAGTGAGTGGGATCTGGAGAGAAGGGAGTTTCCAACCTTAGGCAGAAGATTAAAGTTGAAGTCTGAGCTTGAAAAACCAAAGTGTCTGTAATCAAGACTTGCCATTCACCTGGCCAGGGTGAATACTAAATCAGAGCCAAGATGGCACCCACAGGAACAACATGAATGAGCACTGTGCTGAGGGCCAAAGGGCTCTTGGTCCAGTCTGGATCCAGTATGATACAGCTCAACATGGCTGTCATGGTGGCATGAAATTGTCAGATGTAGTCATCTTACTCCATCTGAGAGATGATCTTCAATCATCCTGTTGTCATGGTAACCTGACCCAGCCACCTTATGGCTCTTCCTAAAGGTAGCTCATCACTCATTCATGTAGCCTGTTGTTAGCCTCCATGGTCCTTATCATTGGTAAGGGTCACTCCTTCATAGAGACAGGTGATGTGGCCATTATATATCATGTGTAGACTTGCTTTATAGTGTGAGGTTCATGATGGGTCCCCTCAGGTTGACAGGATATATGAGGGACCCCTGGCCATTGGTTTTTAAAACCTACTCTTTCTATCTAGGGGTGTTTCAGAAGAGGCAAGACTGGAATCATAGACCAGCATCATCAGGGTCACCAGGGGCTCAGCTAGAGCACAATGCAGAGTGTTATATTTTGAGGTCTAGAGGACATGCACCTTCTCACACTCCAGGACACTGGGGCTCCTGGTTCTCAGGGCTCTTAGAGTAAGAACTGACTGAATGATGACTGGAAATACACACAAACTCACACAACCAGTTATTAAGAGAGTGGGTACCAGGGACAGGGACAGGCTTTGGGAGCAGATGCCCTGTGAAATGCCCTGAACTATTAAGTAAGCAGGGTACAAGAGTTGAGGTCACATGCTTGTTTTTTTTGTGTCTGACAAATGAGCCACTGGTTCACAACACTGAACTACTGAACCATTAGGAGTGTGTGTGTGTGATTCTAGTCCTCCTTCATTTAAACATCGTGCTGATGAAGGAGGTGAGAGTTCCACATCTTGATAAGCAGGGACATAAACAACTGTTTTTTACATATTTGTGTAGCTTTAGCAACAACCTCCTTAAAATCCACCTCCACACTCACACACACCTTCAACAAGGCTACACCTATTCCAACAAAACCACCCCTGCTAATAGTGCCACACCCTGTGGGTGCCATTTTCTATCAAACCACCAAAATGACCAATCAATATGTGGTGAAAATTTTGGAGGAATTGACAGAACGTTTTTAGAACTAGTAAATAATTCAACATAGTCACAAAAGAAAGGCCAAAGCTGGTCACATGGAAGGAACTTGACACACAGCTGCACACCAGCCATGCACAGGGAGGTTTAGAGAATGGTGGAGGCTTTAAATTTTGGGAGACACAGCTCCCCCTTATGGCCACTGTGTGAACTGCTACTATTAACTTACTGACATGACCACTTGCCCTTTAGGAGAGCCATGGAAACAACACAGAGCCTCAGGCAGCAGGGAATGAGAGGCCAGCCTGGGAGTAGGAGCAGGCAAAATGCTGTGAGAAGCTACAAGGGGCTTAGACCCCTGCTGAATGGAGGGGGCTTAGAAGGGGTGACCCAGAAATTAGCTGGGAGGGCATTCCCAGAAGCCTGTATTGGTCATGAACTTGCCCTTCTTGAATCAGCTCAAACTGGAATAGGGAAGTAGGGCCACTGTAGTAGGAGACCACTTGTTTGTTTCCCAGCTGCCCAGATTCCTGAAATAATCATACAGAAACCGTATTATTTAAATCTCTGCTTGGTCCGTTAACTCTACCTTCTTCTTGGGTTAATTTTAATTTAACATCTTAATTTAACCCATCTTCATTAATCTGTGTATCACCACAAGGCTGTGGCTTACAAGATAAAGTTCCAGCCAGTGGCTGTCTCCAGTAGGGGCTACATGGCTTCTCTCTAAATTCTACCTTTCTTTCTCCCAGCATTTAGTTTCGCTTTTCCTGCCTACCTCTTTTCCCTGTATAGGCCAAAGACAGTTTCTTTATTAACCAATGGTATTCACAGCATAAAGAGGGGAATCCCACATCACCTTCCATTTTCTGTTTAAATAAATAGGAAGATTTTAACTTTAACATAGTAAAATTACATATAAAAAGCAGGCATCGGTCTGGAGAGATGGCTCAGTGCTTAAGAGCACAGCATGCTCTTCCAAAGGTCCTGAGTTAAATTCCCAGCAACCACATGGTGTCTCACAACCATCTGTCATGAGATCTGGTGTTCTCCTCTGGCCTGCAGGCATGCATACAGGCAGAACACTGTATACTTAATAAATAAATCTTTAAAAACAAAAACAGGTACCAGGAAAGAATTATACTTGTAGTAAGGAACAGCGGGCTACTTCCCGCCGCCCGCCTGGCTAACTTTACCCGAAATATTTACACAAAAAATTGTAATCTTTTAAACACTACTTTGGCCCATTAGTTTCAGCCTCTTATTGGTTAACTCTCACATCTTGATTATCCCATTTCTAACAATCTGTGTAGCACCATGAGGTGGTGCCTTCCGGGGAAGATTCTAACCCACATCCATCTTGGAGAGGGGAGCCATGGCATGTGCCTCATTGCCTTCTTTCCCAGCATTCTCTTCTGCCTACTCCACCCACCTATGTTCTTACCTATCAGGCCAAGCAGTTTATTTATTAATTAATCAATGAAAGTAACACAATAGACAGATGATCGTCCTCCATCAATATTTACAACACTTATATCTACTTTATCTTTTAGCAAAACCAAGGAAAACTATGATAATAACTACCTATTCTTCAACTCCATCAAAGTCTCCAGAAGTATAATATTACCTAAGTTAACATGAAGTGCACTGCAAGCAATTTCCAAAACTCTAGAATTGACAGAGACATCTCTCTTCCTGGACAGTCACCACAAGTTCTGTGTCATTGGAGCATCCATCTTCAGCTCACAGACCCATAGTATTCAGCAGACTTTTCAATGAGGCAGGAAATGTCAAGGACAGTTCCACCTATATTGGTCAGTGTCTTTCTTCTGTGTCCTGCAGAATGTCTTGCAGACCCTTTCATGAAGCAAGAACCTTGAAGGATCGTCTCACCTTTAGGGAGTTCAGCAGTCAGTTCTCTGTGGGTCCTGAATGTCCAGTTCATTAAGCAGTCCAGGCAAGAACAATTTCTTGCCCAAATGTCTCACAAACTCAATAAGGAGCCTCTTCAATGCTCATCTTCCTCTTGAAGTAATTGTTGCTTCCAGGAGCATATGTGTCTTACTGTCATAAAAAGTCCTAAGTTCTTAAGACATTTTAAATGCCATATTCTGTAGTCTTTGAAGGTATGCAGTGTGCTCTATCTGAGCCATTAATGACCCTGTAGAGTATGATTTGTTCTTAGGTCTAGGGGACATGCATCTTCTCACACTTCAGGACACTGGGGCTCCTGATTCCCAGGGCTATTTGAGTAAGAACTGAATGAATGATGGCTGGAAGCTCTCTCTCTCTCTCTCTCTCTCTCTCTCTCTCTCACACACACACACACACACACACACACATACACACACACAGTTATTAAGAAACTGAGCGCTGGGGACAGGAGCAGACTTTGGGAACATGTGCCCTGTGCAATGCCCTGAACTCTTAAGTAAGCAGGGTAGAAGAGTTGAGGTCACATATGTGTTTTGGTGTCTGACAAATGAGCCACTGGTTCACAACACTGAACTATGGAACCATTAGGTCTCTGTGTGGAGGGTGTGTGTGTGTGTGTGTGTGTGTGTGTGTGTGTGTGTGTGTGTGTGATTCCAGAGCTTGGGAGACTCAGGCAGGAGGATGCCTTTGAATTCCAGGTCAGACTATGCCACATAATGGGGTCTTGTCTCAAAAAGATACAAAGGAAGTAGACACTCACTGTGATTTAACTCAGTGAGTCAAAAGTTCATTGTCACCACAGATAATCATGTGTCTGTTTTTGTGACCACCAGTCTCACAGATTCAGTTCATTTTTGTCATGTACCTCTTCGAACCCCAGCCTGCATGTTGCAGCCACCATGCATCTTCATGTGCACTGTTCACACTCTCCGGTCCCCATAACCATGCGCAGTTGCAGAGTCAGATGGGGTAGGTCTTGAGTCTTGTCTTGGGGACATGGACAGAAGGAACCAAGGGTTCCTGGCTTGGGATGATGTATAAGTGACCTGGGGAACCCATGCCATGTGACATCATAGCTGTAGTGGGTTGATTCTGCTCTGTCTAGGGCTGTGTACTCAGTGCTGGGACTCATGGGTAGCATGTAGCAAGTGCTCAATAAATGCATCTAGTTAACTATAAACACACACACATACATGCACAAACAGATACACACATATACATGTACATACACATACATGCACACACACATCCACACATCTACACACACACACCTACACCTCTTTGGTACATCTCACACCCTCATGGCATCTGCTGGGGTTTATTGTCATTGATCAGACATTGGACATATATTCCCATTACATATACAGACAGAAGTCAAGCTTGAGTTCTCTCTCCCCTTCTAAATCTCTTGTCCCACAGAGGACACTGGTAGAGCAAAAGGCAGATGAAGCAGGCCATGAGGAAGGCTGACTTTGATGGGACAGGATGGAAGGGTGGGTGGGCAGGGGTCAGAAGACTGGAGTCTGATCCTAGCTTGGACACTCCCCATTCGGGGCTTTGGGCAGCATTCTGCCCTCTCTGGTCAAGGCCTGCAGTAGAGGAGCACATCCCCTGACCCTGGACCCTTCTGGGCAGATGCTGCTGCACTCACAGGAAGACACAATTCCAGTTCTTGTCTACCTGAGGATGGAGGGAAGGCAGAGAACATCAGGTCTACAATTATCTCAGCACTAAGGCAGGAGGATGGCTATGACCAGGCCACCTAGGACTACAGAGCAGGAGGCCACTTCAAGACAAACCAAAACCACAAAGAAAAATAGCTAACCTGTTATTGTAACACAGGAGCTTTGGTCTGTAACAGAAAACACACGATCATGTCATGAGCCCGCATTGGTACTTGGAAGGGTATGCAAATGAGCCTGGGGGTAGGGCACCATGACTGGCTACCTGGAGCCCCTCAGAAGAAGGGACAGCATATACCCAAGTTGTGAAGATGGCAGTAAGGACTTTTGGGGATGTGGGAACTTAGCCCATTGAAAGTGTGCATAGCCTTACCTGAGTTCCCCTCATTTGGTAACAGATCTGCCAAAATGGGAGAGAGAGCCAAGCCACCTTTCTGCTGTGTGATAGTCCTAAAGGTCACAGCAGCCACAGGTGTCTCCCTCCTGGGTCCATTCTCCTTTCCTTCCTGACCTTCTGAGGTTTGCTTCCCACATCGCTGCACCCATTCTAAGCTCAATCCTGTGGCCATGCATGATATCACCTGTTCCCTAGCATCAGAAGAGATCCTGCCCCAGGAGAGGAAAGGTTCAAGTGTAGGTCCCTCTGTGCCATGTTGTGACTGTGACACAGCCCTGCTGAGTCCCATGGGTCACATGACAATGAGATAGGGAATTTGAGCCACCTCATTGACCTGAGCACTTACTTCTGAGTCCATGGGAATCCCAGCTCCACATCTCCTTAGCTGACCATCCTTGAGTCAGTAACTTCAGCTCTCTCATTCTACTGGTCTCGTGTGTGTGTGTGTGTGTGTGTGTGTGTGTGTGTGTGTGTGTGCATGTATGAGCTTGTTCGTGCTTCTGTGTACATGTGTATTTGAATGCACATATATGTTTTTGTATGTATGCATTTTATGTGTGTGTGTAATCAACACAGAATGCTATACTCCTCAAGTGCTGTCTCCTTGACATTTGGGTTGCATTGCATTGGAACTCACCAAGGAGACTATGCTTGTTTGCTGGCCAGTGCAGGGACCTCATTGTCCACACATTGGAATGGCAAGTGCACATCTCCTTGTCTGACTCATTTACATGGTTCTGGTGAAGATATTAGGCTCCTTATCCTTGCTTATGTGACAAGTGTGTTATTGATCAAGCATCCTCATATCATCAGAGAGAGAAAGATTCTATTAAGAACAACATAGAGAGCCCTAGTGGGGATCCTGTGAGCTACTGTATGATAAAGAACACAAAAAAATCAGATGTGTGGATCCTGTGAGCTACTGTATGATAAAGAATGCAGGATGGAGCCTGAACACAAAGCAGACACTCAGAGCAGAGGCTGTCATTTCTTAGGAGGATGAGTGTCAGGAACTCTGCAGGGGTGATGTGACAATCTCTGAGACCAAGAATGACTGCAAAGCAAGCAGTGTCTTGCTGCTGTATGGCTGTAGTCAAGGTCAGAGTCTTGGTCTCCTCATCTGCAGACAGGAAAGCCCACCTCTGCCTCCCAGGGCTACAGTCTTCATATCAATCATGTGACAAGTGAACAGTGTCCAACACAGCCACAGGACAGGAAACGCTCCATTGACACGGAGCTCCCACCTCCCCATTTCCACACTGCTACAGCATGGTCTTCCCTGGTGGGGAGGATGAGTCATAAGGAGACAGGCTACCTGGCTCTTGTGAGCCGACTCAGCAAGTAAGTTGAGATCTCCTGGTCTTGAAAGTCATAAAAAACTGTCCAATGGACTTGAAGCTCCTTGTATCTTGTGGTCAGTTCCAAAACTGTCCGGAAGCCCTGGGCTGTGCTGAACTCAGTGACTCCATTCCTACATTCCCAGGCATAGACTGTCAGCAGCTCCAGGGCATAGTGTGGGGGCAGCTGCTCACCCAGCTTCTCCTTACACTGTGAAGAGAATGGCAATGAGAAAAACAGGATTGTCAACTGTTGTGTGGGGACCTGTTCATGTAGATTTAGTCTATGGATGCTCCCTTGCTATAGCCAAGGACTGAGTGGTTGAGATGGAGGCTGTGTGGTCCACACTTAGCATTTAGTAGCAGGCATAGGAGGAATTGCAGTCAGGAAGTGAGGGTCAGAGCAGGATAGTAATGATGCTCACTATTTATGGCTTAATCACATGCTCTGAAATAACAGGGAAGGAGATAGGGAGAGGGCCCAGTCAGTAAAGTGCCCCCTAGTCAAGTCAGGGAGTTCAGATCCCAGCACACACAGGCTGATGAGAGGAGTGACTCATAATCCCAGCATTAGCTGGAGGAGATGGGGTTCCCAGGGCTCTACAACTGTTTAGAACTGTTGATTTAGCACTCTGTGGGCTCAAGTGTGAGGCCCTGAGTGGATTTACAAAATGGAGAGTGATTTACTCCCTGGCCTCCACATGTATGTGTACACACATATAAACACAGACACATGTACTCCCCAGAACAGGTATATAGACAAAAACATCATCCAAACATTTAAAAAGGCCCAGAAAAAAAAACAAGAGATTCCCTGTTTAAAGAGGTAATAGCTTAAACTGTCAAGAAAATAGAAACCAGAGAATGTGACAGGCTTAGCCCCAGAAAAAAAGCAAAAAATCTAGACACAAGTGATGTAGCAACCAGGAAGCAGTTAACCAGACATGACTGAAGAAAGAGTAGGCTAACTGGAAAGTGGACTAGAAGACACCTACTGGAACAAGCATGGAAAGTCCTCCTTCCTCCAGCTCCCTTCCCCCTCCCTTCTCTCTCCTACAGCATCACCTTTCCTTGCTGTCTTCTGTTACCTTCTCTTCTCTCAAACCCTCTCCTGCTTCTCTTTCCCCTCTTTTCCTTCTCATTTTCTATTTCCTCACCCCTTGTGTTTCTTTTTTTCTTTTTGTGAACCTGACATAAGGTAGAGTCATCTTGAGAAGATGGACTCACAAATGAGAAAATGCTTCTATTAAACTGCCCTGTGGGGCATTTTATTGATCAATGATTAACAAGAGAGGGACAACCCACTGTGACTGGTGCCATGTCTGTGCAGATGACCCTGGAGTGTACATAAATGCAAGCTGCATGGGTCATGGAGAGCAAGCCAGTGAGCAGAATTCCTCCATGGTCTCTGCTTCAGTTACTGCCCTGACTTCCTCAGTGATGGACTCTGACTGGATGTGCAACCTAATAAGACCTTTCTTACCAAGAGACATTTGGCCATGTGATAAAATATCGTGTCAATATAAAGCAAACAAGAATATCCCTGCTTTTCTTTGGCACGGTTTTCACTCATGTATAAACAGGACCCACAGTGGCTGGACTAGATGCCATAACAGTTGGTACCAGCACATGACCAGGCAGATGAGATTCTTGAGCTTGGGTGGATGACCCTTCAGGAAGTTACTCTGGAGCTCTGGGAAGCTGGTGGAGAACTTGCCTTCCTTCCCCAAGGAGGTGCACTCAATGATGAGTCTTCTGTAGACTTGGGGGTCGGGCTTGCTGTAGGTGTTGACATCACCTGTAAAGGAGGCTAAACTTAGTTACATCTTGAATTCTATAAACCTCTTGTACTAACACAATGTATTGTAGGTTGTAAATCCTTACAGGAAGATGCACTCCCCAGGGGACATGAATCCTGACAGTAGCAGTGCAACATCAGGAACAGTAACTTCTGAACCCAGGAATGCACTCCCACCCACCCCACACATAATCTTTTGCTATAAAAGGATGCTTATGACCCCTTCCCTGGGTTACAAGCCTGATTTTTGCCTGTGGCCCTAACTAGTTATAAGTTTTCTACCCACAGTGTTTGAATGAAGTTTGCTTCTGGTTAATAGACTTTGGTAGTCTGATTCCCATTATTTGTGCAACCCCAGGTCCTAGCAGTACCAGGACTACAGTCTTGTCTGCCAGCCCCAGAGGATGAGAGGTTTTCTTGTGTGTCTCAACTTGTCTAGGTAAAATGGGCCATCAGCTCTCCAGTGTCTGCTTGTCCATGGTTTGGGCCAAGCCCAGGTTGAAGGCAAAGATTGGAGCAGTCTTTCCCAGTGGTTAGTTTGTCCAGGTACAATTGTCCAGTTGTGTGTCCATTGTCTCTTTGGAGATCTTCTGGGTCACTGCTAGGATCTGAGAGTCTGTCTGTTATATAAATGTAAATATCCAAATTCCACATTCAGCAAATCTCTGACAGTTTGAGGACCTGAGTCAAAACACCTTCATTTATTCTTAGTTATTTGTTATAAGCTATACCTTGAAAACATTTGAGAGGTTAGATAAATTTTTCCTGTACTTGATTACATTAGTACTTAGCATGTTTTATAATTATAGTTTTGGTCATCTCAAGGCTTAATCATCTTAAACTGTTTATAAATAAAATAACAATTTCTGAATTAAAGCTCTTTCTGTATCAAGATAAGACTTTGAATTTGTAAACATCGTCTACAAAGGGACTGGGAATTTTTTTCCTGATCCTTCTAGAGTGTATAATTATAGGATATAAGTTTTTATATGACTCAGTTTACGAAAAGAGTTACAGATTAACAATGTTAGCAAAATCAAGGAAGTTAGACACATCTTTAAACCCATTTTTGTGAACTTGAATGGGCCTTAAGTAAGAAGAGACATTTTCTAAACTAATAGGTTTCCTTTTTTGTGGTACATTGTTATGTAATGTCTGACATGCAGGTGATCCAAGGCACATAGGTTGAGAAATTGTTCCAAGTGTAATGGTCTTGTAATGGTCTTGTAAATGTCCCCTTAAGAAACAAGCCATGTCCACCCCCTCACATCCTCCAAGGCAAGCTGATCTTCAGCTTCCAGCCAGGGTCCTTTCTCTCTCTTGAAGAGGCATTTTCTGTGTCTCCCTTCTCCCCACTTCTCCCCTTCACCCCTCTCTTTCTCTCAGCCTTTCTCTTTGTTCTTCTCTCCTTCTCCCCTTTCTCCTCCATACCCATTAAATAATATCCAACCTCTCTATGCCTGGTGTGCCTATCCATCTAACTCTCACCTGCCACGAGACTCCCTGCCCAGGACCAGTCATCTTCAGAGACCTGCAGAGTGGTCTCATGGCATGCCCATCTCTCTGTCTGTCCTTGTGGGACTGTCTGCCTGATCGGGCTCTCTCACCTACCACATGGCTCCCTGCCTGGGACTTGCTGCCCCTTGTGGCCCACAGCAGCCACTTGGGGAACTGCTCCATCCCTGCCTGGGACTGGCCGCTCTTTGGACCAGCAAACCACTGCCAGCTGTTACTTTGGGACATGAAACATGGTCTCGAGTCCAGCTGCCAGCTGCAGCCACTTGAGGACCTGTAGCACTTTTACTTAATTCATAACACCAGGTTCTTTGTCAGAATGTTTCAGGTCAACTTCTTATTGCATCATAAGATAGAAACATCCCAGTTTCTGTTGCTTATTAGATGTGCCCCTAACTTTAGTTGGCCAGTGACTACACTGGGTCTCTGGGATACCAGTATAGACTTAAGCCTTCCTCAGTGAGAGCTTTTAAGCATAAAAGCCACGTTTTGTGCTGACATATTTCATTTAACTTGTATGGTTAGTCATAAGCAGAACTAAAGGGGTTAAAAAAAGGTTAGCACATTTGAATAGTTGCCCAGATCTATAGACGATGATGAATTATGTCTTTGTTTTAAGATTTGCTTGTGTAGCCTTCTGATTATTAATTTTGTGTTCAAGTTTTAAGTTAACATTTTGTCACAAATACTGCAGATTTTTAACCATATCCAGTAATTTATAAGCCAATCATTTCTCAGCTGCTGTGCTCTTGCCTCTTCTGTCTGCCAATATGTGACCCACACATAGAAACATCAAAAGCAAACCTGGGTCTGAAAAAGGGTTGACCATAACCCAATCCCAGAGCCAACTTTTCAACTAAACTGAACAGAACAAAGCAACTATATTATTCATACCCAATTGAAATTTAAGTTCCTATTACATTAGTTTCAGTGGCCAGAATATCCAGATATAAATTCTGAGCCTGGGCATCTGGGTGCTGTGTACCCATATTTCACATAAAATAATTTACAGGCAGGCTCACTGGCCACTAGGCAGATGCAACCTTGCCAAACAAGTAAGACAGTCACCTAACAAAGGCTGGTATGTATTGCTCCTTTCTTCTTTGTTAGAAATGTAGATCGCCTGGGGAGAGGTGTTTGCCAAAGCTGGTGACTAAGTTGCAGGTCTTTCCCTAGCCTTGCATCCCCTGGAAAGAGAATATTAATGAGCTTCCACCTTAGTTTACCTGGGCGTTTTGTAAAATAAATGTAGGTAGGTCTTCAGGATGGAGGAAGCCTGAAATGCCCTTCTGTCATAACTATGTAAACTGTGTCTCACTAATTTCTTATGCCTCCAAACTGGTCAAGATAGGGAAAGATAGTTTCTATGTTGGGGCCTATGGGCTCTGACAGTTGCAAAAGTAACAGTTGAGCTGTAACCAAGACACAGAACACAGCCAACTAATATATTCAAGATTAATCAGACACAAACATGCTGTGGCCAAATTCATGCATTCAAGACAGACAGACCAACCATTTCTTACTTCTTCCAGCTGTAATTTCAAGAAGACAGAACAGAATCTAGTTCCCATGGTGTTGTAGTAGAAGTGGCTGCCTATTTCCCTACTGAAAACAGGGATTTAAGCTGCCCATGGGCCCCAAATTGTAGCCTCCAGTCTCAGCTACTTCCTCTCTTTTACTTCCTTCTTCACATACTTCCATCAAAAAATATCACCCATCATTACTGAGATAGAATTCATATATAAAAATAATGTAGCCACTTATAATTTGTAATTCAGCTTTTGCTCATACAAGGCATGTGTATCCATCACCATTATCGAGCCAGGGAACATTTTACCCAAGAAAACCCGCACCTTTTCATTCCTGTCTTCCATTCCACCTTGCAATGAAAACACAAGTTCACTGCTCCTGTAGATCTGCCTATTTCTGGTATGCCATAAAATATGTTATAAATACGTCATAGAATGTATAGAATTTAGTGACTAGCTTCTTTCACTTAACAGAATATATTAAACAGAACCATTTGTTGCCACTCCCATGTTCTGTAGACAAATCAGATTCTGTACCATCTGATGGTCATTCAACTTATTTTCAGATTCAGAGTGTTGTAAATAAGCTGTCATTGGCATCTGACATGGTTGAACACTTGTTTTCATGTTTTCTGGGTATGCACTTTGGGTGTAAATTACACCCCAAGTTAGCAAATTGCATAGGAACTCTGGTTTGACTTATCTATATACTGAGAAGTTTTTTCTTTGGTAGACACAGCATTTTATGTTTGATTAGAAGTTCATGAGGACTCCCATTGGACACCTTGGGTTATTGTAGTTTCATGATGTTCATTCCCTCCCCCAACTGAACATTAAGTAGTATAGCACCATGAGTGCTGGGCTGTGTTTTTTCCAAGTGGTAATCACACTCAGATACATTCTTGTCTTTCTTAAACATCTATGCACCCTTTGCTCCTGCATAGCTGAATTGTGTGTGCACTTGTCATTGAGTAGTAAGATTGGCATGTGTATCATGAGTAGCAGTCACTTTCCAGGCATGTAATTCGTATACTTTCTCTTTTTTTTAGATGACTTTTACTGTTATTGATGGGATGGATCCTTTGAAGTACACTTTTAAATTTTTTTATTTTTAAAATAAATTTAACATTTTTAAATGTTTTAAAGTTTTATGATTCCAATTTTATGAAATAGTGTGATTTAATCTCTAAATCACATGGTGAGAGCTGGGGTTATGAACATTTAATGTTCTCCCAGTTTCATCCTATTTGGGCAGTATATTCCTGAAAAGTTTTATTTATTTGTTAATTTTTTGGGACACAGGGCCCATGTTGCCCTGGCTGTTCTAAAAATTGTTCACTGAGATTCAACTGCCTCTACTGCCAGAAGAGTAGAGATGTTGGGATTGAAGGCATGTGCTCACCATACCCACTTTAGACCTAACATTGATCATCTTTTTCATTAAATAGTATGCACTGTTATCAAATTTATTCCTATCTTTAGAGGAATGCAGAGAATGTAAATGCTGGGAAGGGAGGAGGAACATCATCTTCTGGACTTTAATGGCTATCACACCCTCAATCTCACATAAGCTACTCTAGATCAAGCCGATCAATATTCTCTCTATAGATGTGGGAGATGCTCTCTAGGTCCCACCCTTCTCTGAGTGACTTAGGGAAGAGAGTCACTGTTCAGTTTCCCAGGCTGCAGTGGATGGTCCCACACCCGTGCACACGAGAGCAACACTGAAGACATAAGAGTGTTATTAAACAACATGATATTGTGAAAGGGAAGTCTGAGGGGAATTCTGGAGAAGCTGCAGAGGGAATAGCAGGAATGGGATGATAATCTTATTTCATTGCATGATTCTATGAAGTAATCAAAGAATAACAAATGTTTCTTCCTATTTTAAGTATTTTTAATTTTGTTTTATTTCTAATCATGTATGCATATGTGTGTGTATCCATGTGAGTGCCATGCTTCTAGAGACCAGTGGAGGGAGTTGCAGTTATGAACCATTCAATGCCAAGGACTGGGCACTGAACTTGGGTCTCTTGTAAGCAGCACATACTCTCCACCACTTGACCATTGGTCCAGCCCATATCTTGAGTGCTTTACATTTTGATGTATTATAAAGACAGCTATTTGTTAACATCACTTTGGTACCTTCCTTTGAGTTGAATAGAAATACAAGTGGATCCTGGGCTTAACTGAAGTTGTACTAGATATCTAATAAGAGAAAACGAATTCAATGAGGATTTTCATTAATCCTTCATTCCTAACTCCACTATATGAGATGCTAAGTATCCCTATTTTTCCAAACCAGCTAATGGCCTTTTTCTATGAATGAGAAATACAAATGAAGCAAATCACTTTGAGTCAAATCAGAAGGTAAAATGCGGTGTGACTGTCAGAATGTTCATGGTTTAATTGTGTGTCAGGCTGTGAACACATCATTTGTGTCCTTTATCTAAATGTCTGCCATCGACTTTTCTCTTTCTGCTTCAAGACACAAGTGGATTGTTTTTCAACTGATGATGAACATTCATGACTCCAAAGGCAAATAGTTCCTGAAAGGTAACCCGGGGTGCTTCATGATGTGTGGATCAAGAAGCCCAGAGAACCATCACAACAAGTGGTTGAACAGTGGCCGTCCTCCCTGGAATCTATACATCTCCTGACAGGGCTGCAGCAGCATGTGGGAACAGTTCAGCTGTGAAACCAGACAAGGACATGAAAGAAAAGAAGGACCTGCTGAAGCTCATCTCTGGTGCCTCCACCAAATGTGAGCCCCCCTGCCAGCCTCACTTACTCTGAACTGGGAGCTGGGTGTAGGTCTGGTGTCCTGCAAGGTGCACTGGATCCTGTGTTGCTGCTAGTGAGAAATCATGGCTGGGCATGCTCCTACCCCACAGATGGAGATGGCCTAGTAGTCTCAGTAGCCTCAACCAAAGATGCTTTCATACCAAGGCAAGTTCCCTGGACTCCTCACTTCCCACTGCTCCAGCATGTCAGTGGGACTGCTCCTCCCTGGTTCCTGTCATGAATGAGGCCAGACCTGTTATCTGTGAAAGGCACAGGGTGATGATTTCCTATCCTCCTCAGAATGAGGCAGCGCTTGAATTCAAAGAAGAAGATACTGTGTTTTTCATAAAAATGAGAGTATGGTGGTTCAAAAGCACATTACAAAGAATTGGAAAGACCAGTCTTTCTCTGGGGAGCTTTGTGGAAAATATATGAGAAGATTCCATGTCAAGAAAGTGTAACATCACATCACATGAGTAAAGAGCACAGAGCAGGTCATAGGAAGAGCATATCTGTGGGCTTTCAGATCTCCAGGAGCTGAACAGAGGGTGGGCACCTGACTCTAGAACCTGGGCCTGATTACACCCATGGGTAGAGTTAAGGAGGTACCTTGTGTGGTTTCTGTCCCTCTGGATTCTGATGTGTGAAGTGTGCCTTTTACTGTCTAATGAACTATACAGAGAAATGCCTATATTTTGAAGATGTATAAGTAAAACGGACAATTGTTTACAAGGCTTAACTGATTTATTTGCCTTTTTAATACTAAAACTTTCTTGTAATAGCAAATTCTTTGAATTATGATTTTTTTAATTAATAATTTATGAAATGATGGCTAAAAAGGAGTTAGATTTTCTCCTGTTGAGGTGAAGAGATTCTTTTTGGGATGGACTGCTCCTCCTCCCCTGCTCACTGCCCTCCTCCCTTGGTTATATTTTGCTTCTTTTAGGGAAAAATACCAGTTTCCCGAAAAGACAGCTGAATCAGTACCATCAAGGATCTGGGACAGTGAGACAGTGGCTCCTGGAGAGAGAAGTCAGTGGGCTCCATCTTTCTGTTTTGATCAGAAATCTACCCAAAGACCTAATACTCAATTTCACATTGTGGATTTTTCATTTTCGAAAATGAAGTGGGCAAAGTAAGAAGAAAAATTAAGCACAACTGTTGACTAAAAATACATCTTTGTTTGCTAACACAAGCAGCTCAGTGCATTGGTTGGGAAGGAAGAGAAATTGAAGTTGTAGTTGCTGTGTGTGAATGACTTTGAAACGCAATTTCCATTTTATCCTCAAGTGATCTGCATGCTCACAACACAGTAAAAATTGGAGAGACAGTGGGGGTAAGAGATGCAGTTGTGTTGAAGTCAAAGGCTGTAACAAACAAGGGGAAGTTCCCATTCATCCACTGTGAGTCCCCTGCCATCTTGCATGTGTTGCTTGATTTACACAGTGATGTGGACTGTGCACGGTGTGTATATTCCATTGCCATTATTACTCAGAATTGACAGATACAGGAGGTTTAAAAAATAAACATCATTCTCTTCTCTACTCCACCATCATTACTGACCAAGATATCTGAGTGTGCTTGCTCTCTCTCTGAAGCCGTACATTAGCCAGCACATCAGTGGTTAGTTAAAAGGCAGACTGATGTGCCGGGTGAGTTTATCCAGGAGACCAATATCTCCTGTCACTGTGGTGAAGCTCTGCAGGGTTTGCTGGGAGTGGCTGAACCCACATCTTGCAATTGCTGCAGGGTCTAACCAAGTCCATCTCTTTTCTTAATTTTTTATTTTTTTATTATTAAAAAATTTTCGCCTCCTCCATACCTCCCATATTTCTCCCTATCCCCCAACTCCCCTCCCCCTCCTTCTCCTGTCCAAAGAGCAGTCAGGGTTCCCTGCTCTGTGGGAAGTCTAAGGTCCTCCCCCCTCTATCCAGGTCCAGGAAGGTGAGCATTCAAACAGACTAGGCTCCAAAAAGCCAGTACGTGGAGTAGTATCAAAACCCAGTGCCATTATCCTTGGCTTCTCAGTCATCCCTCATTGTCTGCCACATTCAGAGAGTCCAGTTTGATCCTATGCTTTTTCAGTCCCAGTCCAGCAGGCCTTGGTGAGTTCCCATTAGATCAGCCCCACCGTCTCCATGGGTGGGCGCAAATCTCACGGTTCTGACTTCCTTGCTCATGTTCTCCCTCCTTCTGCTCCTCATTTGGGCCTTGGGAGTTCAGTCCAGTGCTCCAATGTGGGTCTCTGTTTCTATCTCCATCCATCACCAGATGAAGCTTCTATAGTGATATGCAAGATATTCATCAGTGTGGCTATAGGATAGGGCCACTTCAGGCTCCCTCTCCTCAGCTGCCCAAGGAACTAGCTGGGGGCATCTCCATGGACACCTGGGAACCCCTCCAGAGTCAAGTCTCTTGCCAACCCTAAAATGACTAAGGAAAGTGTGGAATATACACACATCAGAGTACTACTCAGTGGTAAAATAACAATGACATCTTGAATTTTGCAAGCAAATGAATGGAAATAGAAAACACTATTCTGAATGAGGTAACCCAGACCCAAAAAGATGAATATGGTATGTACTCACTCATAAGTGGATTTTAGACATAAATAAAGGTTAGTGAGCCTATAATCCGTGAATCTAGAGAAGCTAAATAAGAAGATGAACCCAAAGAAAAACATATAATTACCCTCATGGATATTGGAAGTAGACTAGATTGCCAGGCAACAATTAGAATCTTGAGGGTGGGGTTGGGGTGGGGATAAGGGGACATGGGGAGAGAAAAGTGAGGAGGGGAGGATGGGGAAACCCTGGGTGAAAGGGATGGTTGGGATGGAGGAAGGGTGGATATGGGAGCAGAGAAGAAGATATCTTAATTAAGGGAGCCATTTTAGGGTTGCCAAGTTCATCTCTTTATAGAAATCCTGTGACATCTGGTGGTGTCTTCTTCCAGTTTCATCTCAGCCAAAGGTCTGGGTAGTCCTGGAAACAGCTGGAGGGAAGACAGCCTGGGAGTGAATGAGACTGTTCCACAGTTCTCTTGTGGGTAAGTTAAGTAAGGAAGTCAACATACTTTTTCCTTTTCTGGGAAATAGTTCATGAATTGAAGAATCAAGTAAAGGCAAGAGATTTCATTGTCTTAAAAACATGTGTAATGTGATTGGAAGAGGAATCCTTCCTGCTAACCATTTTTAATATAAAATCACTGCATATTACATTCCTTTGGGTGGAATTAAAAAATACTTTACTTGGACATCCAGATAACATAATAACATTTGGAGACATGGACTTTAGTTAGAAAAACAGCTGACATTAGCTTTCATCTGTGTGAGTTAACACCAACATGTCATTATATTCTTTACTGTCACAAATTGATGTATTTTATAGAAATTTTAAAAGAGCAAAAAGACTACTACCAGTTAACGATTTTTTTGCCTGTCCTTTCTCCATATTTTCTGCTATGTGATTGACATATCCCTGGTAACAGTTTTCTTGTATAAATTTGGCTAAAATTTCATAGATAATTAGATGACAAAACATCTATTGGATGTTTTGGGGACAGTTGATGGGTGTTGTAAAAAGGGCTTTTTACACAGTGGTGGTAATGATGAAGCTAGAATTTATCATTTCTTTTATGTTAATTTTGAGGACTGACTGAAAGGTTTCATTTTTAAAAATTGATTTTCAACCCATAAAAGAGCCCAGAAAGAAGAGATTGTCAGGAGATATGTTTGGGGTGGGTTTAAACGATGGAAGCATTTCTGTCTCTGAACAACTCACCAATTGGGAAAACTGACCAGTGAACTCTGGTGCCCTGCTGTCTTGTCAGGTGTCTTTGCCTTCTTTCTTCTTGCTGTGATAGATAAATTGCAGATAAATGTCAACCGTGAAGAGAATCCAGGACAGAAGCTCAGAAAGAAACCTGGAGGCAAGAACAGAAGCAGAGGCCATGGAGGAACACTGTATACTGGATTGCTCCTTATTGCTTACCCATCTTGCTTTCTTATACCACCCCAAATGACCAGTACAGGATGGCACTTCTTAATGAGGGCTGTCCTTCCCAAATCAAGCACTGACCAAGAAAACATGCCACATATTTCCCTTCAGGCCACTCTGATGGAGGCATTTTCTCAACTAAGGTTCCCTCTTTCTAACTGACCTGACTTTGTATCAAGTTGAAGACAAAGAAAAAAATAAAGGAAGGAAGGAACGAGGAAGGAGAGAAGGAAGAAAGAAAGAAAGAAAGAAAGAAAGAAAGAAAGAAAGAAAGAAAGAAAGAAAGAAAGAAACTTCTAGCATACAGGGTAACAGATGCATTCAACCATGCCATTTTTGAAAATATGAATGCTGCGTTTCCATTTTAGGTCCCCGTGCTTTCTCAGCAGGCAGCACACGGATGGCCATTTCCCTATCTTCGGTCTGTACTGTTTTCAGGGTCCATCAAACCTGCATAGGGACAGTGACATGAGCATTCCCACTGCTGCCTGTAGTAATGGAATGGATGTGCTGATTGAGTCCTGTGTGAACAATTTTAAAAGTGTGGTCCTTTATCCATGAACCTGCCATTTCTACATCAACTGACTTTCCTTGTCATTTTAGCTATGTGTTATGATTTCTGCTCTCCATCTTACCCATTGCAGATGTTTCCTTAAGAATTTCTGGAGAGAAGATAAGGTACACTGTGGAGAGCAGGGACAAGGCATGAAACAGAATCAATGACTGTTTGAATGGCTGTATCTGTGTATTTCTCTGTTGATGTGCTTTTAAGTTGATGCTCTCATCTAGATTCCTCCCTGTGCATGGCTGGTGTGTAGCTGTGTGGTGAGTTCCTTCTATGTGACTTGTGTTGGCCTGTTTTGTAACTTTGTTGAATTGTTTACCAGCTCTAAAAACATTCTGCCAATTCCTCAAAATTCTTCTAGACATATTGATTAGTCATTATGGTGGTTTGGTAGAAATTGACACCCACAAGGTGTGGCACTATGAGGAGGTGCGGCTTTGTTGGAATAGGTGTGGCCTTGTTGAAGATGTGTGTCAGTGTGGAAGTGGGCTTTGAGGACATTGTTGCTAAAGCTACAAAAGTGTGTAACACACAGTTGCTTATGTCTCCTGCTTATCAAGATGTAGAACTCTCAGCTCCTTCTCCAGAACCATGTCTGCCTGCATACTGCATTGCCATCCACCATGATAATGGATCAAAGTTCTGAAGTGCAAGACAGCTCCAAAAAAAAATTTTCCTCTATAAGTGTTGCTGTGGTCATGGTGTCTCTTCATAGCAACAGAAACCCTGACTAAGACAGTGAAGTACAAGTTCACTAGTTCACTCTGACCGTGTATAGGAAAGACCACTGCTGTCAGTCAATTCTTTCTACTGTGCCTCTCTGTTCTCTGTTCTGGATAGTACTTCATTGGTCTACAGGGAAGCCTGTCTCCACCTGAAGCCCAAGTGGGCATTCCCTCAACCTGGCTAGTCCATTTTTGGGTAGCTAACTTCTGAGAGACATTGGACTAGCCAGTTCTTTGACTAGATGATATGTACAGCTCACTCTTTTTGATGAGACCTGGACTAGCCTGATGGATATAGCCCAGTCTTAGGCCTAATTTATTTGTTTTTCTTTGGAGGCTTATTTATTTATGTATATGAGACAGTGGCAGTTAGTTTTCGGAGTTTGAGAAAAGTCAAGAATACAAGAGAAGATGCTGTCTCCAAAAAGAGATTTTTTTTTTAACAAAGCTGCAGGAATATAGTAAAATTATAAATTCTAAAGGTTCTATGACATTTTAAAGCTGAGGCTGACACTTTGATGATGGTTGTGATGGATGTGCCCTGGTCTGGAGCTTGAAGACAGCGTTGCACACTCCTTACATCTCACAATTCTGCTTTCAGGGACCATTAGACACAGGGTCCTTCTGGACCAATTTATTTATATGACAAGACACTGAAGGCGTAAGTCACAGACAATCCCACACCAGTTTGGAATTATGATTAATAGAATGGTTATTTATTCAAAGGGGAAAAAACTTACAGATTACCGTCCCAGACAACAGCCCCTCCGCGCGAACAGGAAAGGAGTCCAGGGGCCGGAAACGGAGCCGGAAGACAAAGAGAGAGTGGAGGACAGCCGCTGCTTTTTTTAAAGGGAGAGACCACGCCCCAATGGGCTGGTAACTCAGCGGCGATTGGCTGAAGGAGCTGAAGGAACTCCCACAGCATCTCCCCCTTTTGTTTAAGTAAGAGAGTTCTAAGCCTACTACGCAATTATATACAATAAGTACAAACCTACGAAATTATAGACAATAAATACAAATATCCTATTCTAACTAGCTTAAGTCTTGTATAACAAATAACTTGGCCAAGTCATGAAAGGAAAGTAACTACATTTATATAATCTTCAATCCCATCGAAGATCTGAGAAGGGAAATAATGTTATCTGAGTAATTAGGAAGTGCAATCAAACAACTTCCAGAACATGTACCAAATCGCAGAGACAACTGGCTACCTGGACAAACACCCAAAGTCACATTTGCAGCGTTGAAGCAACCAACTTTGGCTAAGGCCTGATGTAACTGACATACCATTTTCAAAGGCAAGAAACTTCAAAACTATCTTACCCTGTCTTGGCAGGATATGACAGTCTTGTTTTATCCATTTACGGATATTCTGTAACTCTGTCAGTAGTTGAGGTATGAGCATTTTTTTACCCAAAGGCCAGTTCTGCCAAGAAGAAAGGCTCCAGGTGGAGTGTCTTTGGTGCTCAACATTCTCTCGGGCATAGATCAGTGTTGCCAGGAGTGATTGTGTCTCCCTACCATAGAACTCTGAATTAGATTAAAGGCCATTTTCTACAGCTCTTTGAAGAGGTTGAAGATTATCTATCTATACTGAATATAATCTCTATATATCTAAAGAACCTGATTAGTCTAATTATAAATGACAAACTTAGATGACTGTTGATCTATATAATTCTCAATATCTATCTAACTTAAAGACTGAGATAATAAACAAGTGTGCAATAAATGAGGACAATGAGACCTCCAAATATAAACAATGTGCAAGTATACATTGCAATATGGTAAATATATATCAATACATAAACAATATATAAGTATCTTAATCAGAGGTAGAAGTGTACAATGCAATATGGTAAATATACATATATCAATACAATATATATATACAAATACATAAAAATGTTTTAAACAGAGGTAGAAGCATGAAGCATGCATGCATAAAATAGTCAACATAATTTAACTTTGTATCAATATATAAGAATCGATACCAATATGTTTGTCTAAAAGCAATAACTCACAAGTACAAATCTATTTATCCCATAATCCAATTATCCCTCCTTTTTTTTTTTTTTTTTTTTTTTTTTTTTTTTTTTAGGATTCCTGTGCTTATAAAATTCCTCCCCCAACCCTCAACCGTATACTAATTATAACCAACCCCTAAATGATGTCCCTAAACCCAAGGACAAACTTTATTGGGAGAGGGGACGTCATTCTCTAGAATTACTTCCAGCTGTCATGGGGGCGACGTTCTTTCTGGGGGATCCTGTGAAAGTAAAATGATGGTTAAATTTCAAGATCAATGTCTTTTAAAATTGCAAATAGTCTCTGAGTATTTTGTGGAGGTCTGGCCAGAATGTTGTACAAGATGTGCACCATTTCAGCACGTTGGAACCGTCTTGTGCAGCTGGTACCCAAAACAGGTCTTGTAGTAGCGCTATCAGTATCATGACGTCATATCAACCAGGTGGAGTTGTTGTTATGGGGCCCCATCTTCTTCCTGGAAACTTCAAATGTCACTGTAGGAAAAACTCATTGTTCATTGTGGAAAACTTAAACATTAATTATATAGACATATACATGAATACCTATATTCAATGAGAGACATGATAGATATATTTAATGAAGGTATGATAGATATGAAGAAAAGTAAAGATGTTTTCTAAACTCATATTTCTTTCTGTCCCATATCATGGCTCTTGACATGAGACAGAAACTCCAGAAACTCTGGGTTTTTCTTTAAACAACAGGCTTGGAATTAGAGAGGGACTGAGCCAGAGTTCAACTCTAAAACCAGCTCTATAAATTTAGAAATATGATTTAGTATATGGTACTTACAGAACCTATTCAGTTTTCTTGATAGTCCCTATTGGGCCGTTATTTTCCATCTGTCAGTATTCAAATATCCAGGGTCCCTTGAACTTTTCAAAGATCAGTGTTTTCCTGTGGAGATAAGAACAGAACCCTGCCCCCATTCTATATGCTTTTCTTACCACCTGTATGGTTATCATCATTGTAGATGCTGTCATTTCTCCTTTCCAAGAGGTTTCTCCTCTTCAAATCGAACCTTTATTAATTTTGATGGTATCCACAATTTTTCTTCTCCTGTGAAAACAAGAGCAAAACCCCTTCCCCAACGTAGCACATCTCCTGGCTTCCATTGAGAGGTCAGCATGTCTTTGAAATAAACAGGTTGGTTTAGTTCAGAAGTTTTTTCCATTATCCAATGCCTCTCTGCTGCTGTTGTTCCTTTCTCATTAGCATTAAGAAAATTCAAGGTTAATAAAGCATTATGCAATCTATTTCTGGGGGTATCTTTCATCCCTTTCTGTTTGTTTAGCATATCCTTTATAGTACGATTTGATCTTTCTATAACTGCCTGACCTGTAGGATTATTTGGTATACCTGTAACGTGTTTTATATTATAATAAGCAAAGAAGCGTTTCATTTTCTTAGATACATATGCTGGACCATTGTCTGTCTTTATTTGTGCAGGTATACCCATGATGGCCATAACTTCCAATAAATGTGTGATTACCGAATCAGCCTTTTCTGAGCTCAGGGCAGTTGCCCATTGAAAACCTGAATACGTGTCTATGGTGTGGTGTACATATTTTAATTTACCAAATTCCATAAAGTGGAACACATCCATCTGCCAGATTTCATTCCTTTGAGTACCCTTTGGGTTATTCCCTGCAGGCAATGGTGTTTGATTATAGAAAGAACAAGTAGGACATCTCTTTATAATGTCCTTAGCTTGTTGCCATGTAATGGAAAACTCTTTCTTTAAGCCTTTACTATTGACATGATGTTTTTTATGAAATTCTGAGGCCTGCAGAACGCTTCCAATCAATAATTGGTCAATTTCAGCGTTACCTTGTGCTAGAGGCCCAGGCAGACCGGTATGGGACCGGATGTGTGTTATGTACATTGGACAAAGCCTATTCCTAATTATGTCCTGTACCTCGATAAACAATGAAGTCAACTCTGTGTCATCTGGTATGAATTCAGCGGTTTCAATATGCAAGATAACTCTTTCTGCATATTGTGAATCTGTAACTATATTAAGAGGTTCTTTAAAATCCCTTAGCACCATAAGAATGGCATATAATTCTGCCTTCTGGACAGAATTATAAGGGCTTTGTTCCACCTTACTCAATTCTTCTGATTTATAACCTGCTTTCCCTGATTTATTTGCATCGGTATAAAATGTCCGAGCTCCAGTTATTGGAGCATCACGTACAATTCTAGGAAGAATCCAAGAAGTTCTCTTTATGAGGTTAAGTCTATCACTTTTGGGATAGTTGCTGCTAATTTCTCCCAAAAAATTAGCACAAGCTCTTTGCCATGGTTCGTTATCTTCCCATAACTTTCTTATTTCCTCAGTAGTAAAAGGCACTATAATTTCTGCTGGGTCTATACCTGCTAGTTGACGAAGTCTCAGTTTACCTTTTATAATTAATTCTGAAACCTTTTCTACATAAGTTTTTAATTTTTTACTTGGTTTATGAGGTATAAATATCCACTCTAAAATAATATCTTCCCTCTGCATTAAAATCCCTGTAGGAGAAATTCTGGAAGGCAGTATGACTAGGATGGAACTAAGATTCGGGTTGACCCTATCCACATGTGCCTCCTGTAATTTTTCTTCAATCATTGTCAGTTCCTTTTCTGCTTCAACTGTCAATTTTCTGGGACTATTCAAATCCTTATCACCATCTAAGGTTTTGTTTAAATGAACTATTAGATCAGGTGTTATCCCAACAGCTGGTCGTAGACTGGAAATATCTCCTAACAATCTTTGGAAGTCATTAAGAGTCCGTAACCGGTCTCTCCTAATTTGTGCCTTTTGTGTTCGAATTTTCTCTAACCCTATTCTGTAGCCTAGGTAATTAATAGAATCTCCTCTTTGAATCTTTTCAGGGGCAATTTGTAATCCCCACCTAGGCAAAACTTTCTTTACTTCTTCAAACATACTTTCCAAAATATCTTTATTTGAATCAGATAATAAAATGTCATCCATGTAATGATAAATTATGGACTTGGGAAATTGCTTACGAATTATTTCCAGTGGCTTATTAACAAAATATTGACACAATGTGGGACTATTGAGCATCCCCTGTGGGAGGACAGTCCATTGATATCTCCTAGTAGGCTGAGAATTATTATAAGTAGGCACTGTGAAGGCAAATTTTTCTCTATCCTTTTTTTGCAAAGGTATACTGAAAAAACAATCTTTCAAATCAATAACTATAAGAGGCCATCCTCTTGGTAATAGAGAAGGCAAAGGAATTCCAGATTGTAGCGGACCCATAGGCTGAATTACCTTGTTGACAGCTCTTAGATCTGTCACCATTCTCCATTTACCAGATTTCTTTTTTACAACAAACACAGGAGAATTCCAAGGGCTGGTTGATTCTTCAATATGGTTAGCATCTAGTTGCTCTTGTACCAGCTGTTCCAAAGCCTGTAACTTATCTTCAGCTAGAGGCCACTGCTTGATCCATATTGGCTTCTCAGTTAGCCATTTTAAAGGTAGGGCTGTTGGTACCTCTAAAGGTTTGCTATTGGCTGTGTGTTCTTGTACAGCCTGAATGGCTGGTGACCTTTTTCCATAATACCTCATTATATCCTTCCCAGAATTGTGAGTTCCTGGAACTACAGGAATGTTAATCTGGGTATTCCATTGCTGTAGCAGGTCACGGCCCCATAAATTTATTGCAATATTTGCTATATATGGCCTTAATCTTCCTATTTGCCCTTCAGGCCCTATGCATTCCACCCATCTTGTGCTTTGTTTTACATGAGATAGGGTTCCAATTCCCAGGAACTGAACATCTACCTCATGAAGAGGCCAATTCGGATGCCAGGATTCTGGAGTAATTATACTTACATCCGCACCTGTGTCTAATAAGCCTTCAATAAAAATGCCATTTATACAGACTCTTAGCTTTGGTCTTTGATCGTTAATATACGTTTGCCAAAATATACGTTTACTCTGTCCTCCTGAATTTTTTGACTCATTCTCCACATGTAATTCATCATTTAGACCAGTATTACTTTTTACGGCAGACATTGGAGTTTTTAATTTTCTTGGTGAGACACATTTTCGACTGTAACTGGGAATGACTGGGCCACTTTTGGCTTGGGGGCCTGCGAGAGGCCCCTCAAGGAGTTTCCCGATGGTATCGGGTTGCCTTTTCTGTCTGTTGTTGACCTGCATTCGTTGGACCAATGTCGGCCTTTACCGCATCTTCTGCATATACCTGAAGGCTGAGATCTCCTACTTTTGTCATTCCCAGAGGAGATATTATTCCTAGGATTTCTTTGCCTGCAATCCCTTTTCAGATGTCCTAATTTACCACAATTAAAACACCTGGTAGTTTGATGTCTCCTCATAGCTTTGGAAATCGCTTCTCCTACCCAGGATTCATCGTTATAGCTAAACATCTCAACATTCATTGTATGCTGTATCCATTCTTCCATTGGTGCTGATCTAGATCTTAAAGGCCCAATTATCTTTTTACATTCAGTATTTGCATTTTCAAAAGCTAGAGATTCAAGAAGTATTCGTCTAGCTTCTGGGTCTGTTACCCCTATGTCCAGAGCCTTAATTAATCTTTGCACAAAGTCAGTAAAGGGTTCTCTCTGTCCCTGCCTAACCCTGGTATATGATTCGACCCTTTTTGCTGGATCTTGTATTCTATTCAAAGCATTCAAGGCTGCTTTGTGACATAAGGACAGCACTTCTTCATCATAAAGAGCTTGGACCTGTGGATCAGCATATGCTCCTACACCAAGAATTTGATCTTGGGAAACCTCCACACCTTTTGCTCTTCCTTGCTGTTCCATATGTTTGGATTCTTCTCTGAAATAAATTCCAAACATCAAGGAAGGCCCATCATCTAAAACTGCAGACACTAGCTGAGAGAAATCATGGGGGGTAGCTCTGACATTAGAAGCCCAAGTCCTTATCATTTCCTTAACAAATGCAGAGTGCAAGCCAAAGTTAACGACAGCTTGCTTAATTTCTTTTAAATCATTCATTGCTATTGGTGTCCATCTAGCTTCTTTAACTCCCTTTGAGCCTTTGGAAGTTAACCCTTTGTCAGAATAAATTACAGGGTATGTTGTTAGGACCCTGGGTAAGCCAGTTCTAACAGCTGGTGGTGGCATTGTATCCTGTCCTTGTGCCTTCTTACTCTGTTCACCAGCTCCAATAGTTTCTTCAATCATTTCTAATCTTTTTATCATTGTATCCCTTAAATCCTGAATCTCCTGACCTACCCGTGTTTCTAGTAATTTCACTAAGGTATCAGTTTTTTGGTTCCCATTCTGGAGGTTCATTCTATCTGTTACCTTATCAAAACTTTGTGGTAACATCTGAACGTCAAATTCAACAGCCTGTACCCTTTCAGGTAACTTCCTAGTACCCTTGGACATGGAGTCAATTTTGTCTATCATAGTATCCACTTGTTCAGATAACCCCTGATTTTCAATAATTTTAATCCTTTCAACTAGTTGTTCAATATTAGTCCGTAAAAATCGTATCTTTCTTAATGATAAAATATTGAAAAGAAAACTGAAACCTAGCAACAAGTAAATTAATATATTCCCATAGTCATATAAACCTTGCATGACATAATCCATTGTATTAATAAAGAAAACAGTAAAATTGGCGTTGGAAACAAAAACTGCCATATTACCTCTTGTCTAGTTGGCGGCGCTGTTGCCAAGTTGCGACTAGAACCACTGCAAAGGTGACTTAAACAGGTCCTGTTTCAGTGTCTGCCTTAGTATTTGTTAAAAATTAGGAAATATAAGTTGCTCAAGAAAGAAAGTTTAATTAAATCAATTCCATACACGGAACCAGAAACCCAGAATCCAGGGGTAGAAAAGAGCAACCCGGAAGCCGCGTATGCCTCCACGTGACCGAGTCGTTCTGATTCACGCCACTAAAGCACCGCACTTACAAGGGAAATTTAAAAACAACTCAGAAAAGAGCAAACCAGGCAGGCAGAGACTGTCCCGAGCCTGTGGAGCTTGGGAGGCGTGGGGTTTAACTGAACTGCTGGCTCCACACACAGGGCACAGGCCGCAGCTGAGGGAGGTCTCGTGACTAGCCGAGCTGGTAGCAAACAGTTGAGTGGGGGGGAAGGGGGGGTTCTACAACCAAACGTGGGGCGCCAGATGAAGGCGTAAGTCACAGACAATCCCACACCAGTTTGGAATTATGATTAATAGAATGGTTATTTATTCAAAGGGGAAAAAACTTACAGATTACCGTCCCAGACAACAGCCCCTCCGCGCGAACAGGAAAGGAGTCCAGGGGCCGGAAACGGAGCCGGAAGACAAAGAGAGAGTGGAGGACAGCCGCTGCTTTTTTTAAAGGGAGAGACCACGCCCCAATGGGCTGGTAACTCAGCGGCGATTGGCTGAAGGAGCTGAAGGAACTCCCACAGCAAGACACCTATTAAATATACATGCTGTGTAGTCATATAGGCCTTTAATCTGAGCATTTATGAAGCAGTGGCTGGGAGATCACTGAGTTCAAGCTAAATTGGTCTCCAGAGAGAGTTTCAGGACACCTGAGGCTACACAGAGAACCGCTGTTGGGAAACAAACAAAAATAAATAATAAATAAACCAATCAAAATATACAATTTTTGGTGAATATGCCTGTATTCCTGTTCATACCTCATGAGAGCTTGTGTTTGTATCCTTTCCACATCCCAGTGCAGACAATCCAGTCCCCCACCAGATGAATCACTCACCTGACCATATCATCCTCATAGGGGTTGAATCTTCTGATTCTTTGACACAGGCAGCCAAACATTCTGTACACTGGCAAGGGATAATGTGTGTTGAAAAAGACATAACTCTCAGGTTCATAATCAAAGGAATTTCCAAACCTCTGCACAACCCAATGGCTGATGCTGTGTGCAGTAGCGCCTGCTACAAGAATGCACAGCATACTCCAATAAATCCCACTTGGCTCTACCCGAGGTCCCATGCCTGCCTAACAGTTTTCTCCTTGACTCCTCCCAGCTGCTGTGTCCAAAGAGCGGTGAATAGAGGGGTGTGTGTGTGTGTGTGTGTGTGTGTGTGTGTGTGTGTGTCTGTGAGTGGCATGTGTTTGTGTTCATGTGTGTGTGCTACTCTGCACACAGGGTGGCAAGCTCATATTTGGGAGCACTCATCAATGTGACACTACACAAGAGGAGGTCAGAGGACAGCTTTAGGGAGTTGCTTTTCTCCTTCCACTATGTAGGTCTTGGAGGCCAAACTGAAGTCACCAGGCCTAAGCAGGAAGGTGTCTAACTTTTTAAGACAAGGAGTTACCCTGTAACTCAGGCTAGCTTTAGACTCTGTAGCATCCCTCTGGCCTAGTGTCCCAACTGGTAGTATTATAAATGTATACCACTCTCCTGGTCTGGGCTGACTCTCCAAGACTGAGTTCTAAACACATTGCCTTTTGCCTTGCTTGACTTCTCATTTCTTTTTTTTTATTTATTAAAAATTTCCACCTCTTTCCTGCCTCCCTTTTTTTCTCCCCCTCCCTTCCTCCCTGTCTCCTCTTCCCCTCTCCGCATCTACCCCTCCCCACCTCCGCCTCCCTCTCTAGTCTTAAGAGCAGTCTGGATTCCCTGCTCGTGGGAAGTCCAAGCTCCTCCCCCATCCATACAGGTCTTTAAAGGTGAACATCTAAACCAACCAGGGTCCCATAAAAGCCCTGCAGTAGAATTAAATCCCATTGCCATTGTCCTTAACTTCTCAGTCAACCTTCATTGCCAGCCACTTTCAGAGTGTCCATTTTGATAACATGCTCCATCGCTCCCAGTCCAGCTGGCCTTGGTGAGCTCCCATTAGATCAGTCCCACCGTCTCAGTGGGTGGATGCACCCCTTGTGATTCTGACTTCCTTGCTCACATTCTCCCTCCTTCTGCTCCTCATTTGGACCTAGGGATCTAAGTCCAGTGCTCCAATGTGGAACTCTGTCTCTATCTCCATCCATCGCCAGATGAAGGTTCTATGGTGATATGCAAAATATTCATCAGTATGGTTATGGGACGAGGCCAGTTCATGCACCCTCTCCTCTGCTGCCCAAGGAACAATCTGGGGATCTCCCCTTGAGCCTGGGACCCCTCTAGAATCAAGTCTCTTACAAACCCTAAAATGGCTCCCTTAGTTGATATATTTACTTCCCTGATCCCATATGCATCCTTCCTCCATCCCACCCATCCCATTCCCCTAAACTATCCCAAATCCTCCCCTTCTCCCTTCTCTAAAGCCAACTCCCCTTACATCCACCCTTGCCTTCTCATTTCTAACTGTAATGGCAGATAGCGGTCACACTGTGAGCTGCCCTGTGGTCCCTGTGTTGAGGAGCTAAGAACACTCTGCAGTCAGCAGCCAATTACACAGCAATCCAACCACTTCTTGAGTTTGAGAACTGCCCCATTTTAGTCAAACCCAGGTGAAACCCTTCCCTTAGCCAGCAGTGGGATTCATTACAGTTCTAGCTGAGACCTTGAGCCAGAGAATCAGCCAACACCTGCTTATTGTTTCATACTGGGAGATTCAGAAGGAATCTCTTGTATGACCATGCGCAGCTCATATACAAGGCTAATGGTCAGATCACTACATGTAATATCAGCACATGACATAATAAACTGTTCATCAGCTGAGGAGCAGGTAAATGAGACAGGATTCAGTGTGCAGTGGGATACTTGGTCCAAACCCATGGGTGAGGACATCAAGCCAGCAGACATTGTTCAACAGCCAACATTTGGTTAGTGAGACTTGAACTCCAGTCCTCAGCAAGAGCAGAAACTGTTCTTGAGTGCTGATCCCTCTCTCCAGTCTCTGTAGTCATTGATTGTCAGCTTCACACACTGGGTAGGGAGAGGATGGTCCGCATCATATTGACCTAGGGGCAATTCTGTTTGGCTTTTCCCTTCATCCTGTTTTAGTTATTTATTTTGGTTTCTGGTTTTTAGACACAGGGTTTCTTTGTCTATCTCTAGGTGATCTGAAATTCACTGTAGACCAGGCTGTTGTCGAACTCAAATATTCGCCTGCTTTGGCCACTTGAGTGTTTTATTAGAGGCATGTACCACCACCAGCATCTGGCTACTTTCCCAGTTTTTAAATGGAGTTTGTGGGCTAAAATGGCTCAGCCAGTGAAGATAAAGTTGCCTGCAGCATGGTGTCCTGGTTTTGATTCTAGGAACCCACATAGGTGGAAGGAGAGAACTGACATCACAGAGCTGTCCTCTGTCTTTCTTATGTGCATGCACACACACACAAACATGCACATAAAGTAACTGACTAATTAATTAAAGATCAGTTTTATAGCTGGATCTACCTAAAAGACTGTGACAGATATTGGGACAGACTTACTACTTAGTTATACGGTTAACATGGAGGATTGTTGGGTCCAACTTCTCCTGCTGGGACCACATGTCACTATCAGTATCCCTTAGACCCAAGCCCAGGAGCAATGTCCATGTCTTCTTATGACTTCAAAGCTTCCACAGGGGAGGGGCTTGGCACTTTGACAGTCACTGCACTGGAGCTGGTGTGGAGTGGCTGAGCCAGCCCTTTATCTGTGTTTCTGTGACAGCATGGATTCAGGCTCTGCCACCATCTAGAGTAGCTGTGCCAGTCAGGACTGTCTATGAGGGTGGACATATTCTACTTCTGTGCTACATACACAGTAATCACAGGCCCTGCCTGCTGACTGGACCCTGTCAGAGCACAGCTACAGGACTGTAAATAGAGAAGTCACTTGTGTCCTCCTCTCACTCAAGATGAAACTCCTTCTGCTGGTCACTCTGCTCACAGGTAGGACCCCTGTCCCCTCTGAGTGACCCCACCATCTGCCTTCTCTTCAAGTGCAAGCTACCACTTGTAACACCTGAGATTTTGGTTTCCTCTTCCTC
Source organism: Myodes glareolus (assembly GCF_982192425.1). Classification (NCBI taxonomy): domain Eukaryota; kingdom Metazoa; phylum Chordata; class Mammalia; order Rodentia; family Cricetidae; genus Myodes; species Myodes glareolus. The sequence continues at coordinate 58,088 of NC_142031.1, forward strand.
TTGGGGTCTAATAGCCCCTAGGTTGGGGTTCCTTCCTCACCCTCATGTCCTCAACAGCTGGCACATTGAACCTCCAAACCTGACCTTAGAGGACTCCTTAGAAAAGTTCACTGCAGCCAGGAGTTGGTGGCATTTGCCTTTAACCCCAGCATTTCAGAAGCAAAGGAATGCAGATCTCTGTGAGTTCAATGCCAACCTGGTCTACAGGGCAAATTCCCAGACAGCCAAGGTCATACTGAGATGTGCAGCCTCAAGTCCACTGCATTCACTTGCACAAGCTAAGAAAGTTCCTCTTACTGTGCCATATTTTCCTGGCACCAATTTACCTGGCCCTAATGTGCCACAGCAATTTGAATTTTTCTTAACATTTTAAAAAATATTTATTTTTATTTTATGTGTATGAGTGTTTTGCCTGCATGTCTGTCTGTAAACTGTGCATGAACAGTGTTTACAGAGGCCAGAGGAATGGTGTGATCTTCCTGAACGGAGCTCATAGACAATTGTGAGCTGCACATGGGTGCTGGAACCAGAGCCTGGGCCCTACACAAGTTCAGCAAGTGCTCCTGACTGCAGTGCCATCTCTCCAGCCCTTACTGTTATTTTATATGACCTTAACGTGTGGATCAGGATTCCTCCAGCTCAACACTATTGCCCACACTTGAAACCTTTCTGCCTACACCTTCAAACTGTTAGGATTAAACAGGTGCCTGACACCCTTCTGAAATTTATTTTTTTCATTGTGTTTTGTTTTTGTTTGTTTGTTTGTATTTTTAACAAGACAGTCTGTCCTGGAACTGACTCTGTAAATCACACTGACTTTGATCGACAATATCCACCTGCCTCTGCCTCTAGATTGCTGGGATTACACAGTGTGTGTTCAACTGTACCTGGCTTCTCCTTCATTTTAATGGTGCCCATGTATCCCACTGCACACTGAATCCTGTCTCATTTACCTGCTCCCAGCACTTGGGACCCAGATCTCTGGGGCCAGCCTGGTCTACAAGAGCTAGTTCCAGGACAGCTAGGACTGTTGCACAGGGAAACTCTGTCTCGAAAAACCAAAACCAAAAAAATGCATATCTAAGCAAACCAGTCAAGTTGTAGCCTCAGCCTTTAATGGGTCAGCCAGGAGTTCAAGACCTTAGCAAGGGGTGGTAACCTTGAACTAGTCTGTTAAGTCTGTGAGTCTTACTCCTACCAGGTGCCCTCAGGGAACAGGTGTGGAGGCGAGGGCCCCTGCAACGGGTGAGTTAAAAACTCAAAAAAGCAATCAAACACAAACTAAGTATGAAGAAATGCCTTTGGTAGTTACCCAATTCAACAATTAGGAAAAAAATGAGCTGGGCTGTGGTGGTCCAAGCACCCACACTTGGGAGGCAGAGGCAGACAAATATCTGTGAATTTGAGTTCAATCTGGTCTACAAAAGCTAGTTCCAGAACAGGCTCCAAAGCTAAAGAGAAACCCTGTCTCAAAAAACAAAAACACACCACCAACACAAAAGAAAAAAGAATTAGGGCAAACATAAGAGGATATCAGTGATTTCAAGGCCTGCCTCACCTACCAGCCCAGACTAATATACCCAGCAATACTATAAATCACCATCGAAGGACAAAACAAGATATTCCATGACAAATGTAGAACTCATCAATACCTAGTTACAAACCCAGCCCTACATAAAATACTAGAAGGAAAACTCCAACCCAAGGAAGGAGACTACACCAACAAAAACACAGACAATTGATCTCATTACAGGAAAACCCAAAGAATAAAAAAATGCACAAATTAACATCACCAGTGATGAAAACTAAATGAACAGGAGATAGCAACCACTGGTCATTAAAATCCCTTAATGTAAATGGGCTCAACTCATCCATAAAAAGGCACAGGCTAAAAGATTTGATATGAAAACAGAATCCATCCCTCTTGTGCATACAAGAAATGCATCTCAGCCTCAAAGACAGACACCATAACAGAGTAAAATTGTAGTAAAGGAATGGCAGGCTGCTTACAGCTGCCGGCCCTGCTAGCTTTACCTGAAATAATTAAACAGAAACTGTATTCTTTTAAACACTGCCTGGCCCATTAGTTTCAGCCTCTTATTGGCTAATTCTCACATCTTGCTTTAACCCATATTTCTTAATCTGTGCAGCACCATGAGGTGGTAGCTTACCGGGAAAGATCCTAACCTGCATCTGTCTCAGAGAGGAGAGTCATGGAGACTGCCTGCCTCAGCTTTCTTTCTCCCACAATTCTGTTCTGTCTTCCCCACCTACCTATGTTCTGACCTATCAGGCCAGGCAGTTTTCTTTATTAATTAACCAATGAAAGCAACAGATTGGAAGAAGACTCTCCTACAACATTTCCCCTTTTTCTGTTTAAACAAAAAGAAAGGTTTTAACTTTGACATAGTAAAACTACATATAACAAAACAGTTATCAAGTGAGAATTACAGTTACAATATTTCTATCTATTTTATCTTTTATCATAACTAAGGAAAACTATAACTATTTTTCAACTCATCAAAGACTCCAGAAGGATATAATATTACCTAAGTAAACAAGAAGTTTTCTAAAACTCTAGAAATGACAGAGACATCTCGCTGCCTGTACAGTCACCCAAAGTTCTTTTGTACCGTTGGAGCATCCATCTTCAGCCTACAGGCTCATAGTATCCAGCAGATATTTCCATGAAGCAGGAACATTCAAAGACAGTTCAGTCACTTTTTTCTGTGTCCTGCAGAATGTCTCACAGACTCTTTTCATGAGTCAGGAAACCTGAAAGACCATTTCACCTTTAGGCAAACTCAGCAGTCCTCTCTCTGCAGGTTCTTTGTGTCCAGTCTATGCATCAGTCCAGGCAAGAGCAGTTTCTGACCCAAATGGCTATCAAACTCCATAAACAGACTCTTTGATGCCCATCTTCCTCTTGAAGTAGCTGGTGCTGCCAGGAGCAGATGTGTCTCATTGTCATGAAAAGCCCTAAATTATTAAAACATTTAAAATGTCATATTCTGTAGTCTTTGAGAGATATGAAGAATGCCTATCTAACTGAAATATATCTCTATATATCTAGAAAATCTAGCTAGCATGACTACAAGCTTGACTATTATCAATGATTATCCATTAACAACCTATATTTCCTAATTATACATTACATTTTTAAATGAACTACACAATCACAATACCTTACTCAAGATCAGAAATACATATACATATAACAAAATTGACCTTAATATCCATACCAATGCAAATTATTCATATCTATATCATATCCCCCTTTAAATGTAAAAGAACATTTATAAACAATATCTGGGAATATGGACGTAGTTATTTCTCTCCAAACATCTTCCTGCTGTATAGGGGCGTTGTTAATCAGGTCTTTCTCAGTAAAACCTGTTTGCTAGCTTCATCTCAGTTGGTAGTTGAATGAAGTAATTTTTTGAGGATGTTCACAGCAACCTTTCAGGAGGGTGTGGTCTATCATACCATATTGGGATAGAAGCAATCCACAGGGTCTCATCCTCTGTGAAAACAAAAGTAGAATTTTTCCAAAGCATTATAACCTTAGATACAAATTTTGAAGTCATTATACCTTTAGAACATATATGTTGGTTTAGTTTGGAAGCCCATACAATGAAATGTTTTTCTGTACTTAGCTCCTTCACAGTCAAAAATTTTAAAGAACACACAATGTAAATAATCCAGACTCTCTGTGAATTTTCCAATTTTACACAGCTTATTTTTAATTCTTTTAATCTATAACTATCTATACTCTGTCTCTTTAAAGACTTTACCCATTTTTTAAGGCATTAACTTTATTCTCTATATATCTTTTCTTCTCTCTGCCAAGCCTATGTACAGTCATCCAACACTATGACCCATTTAGAGGTCTTTTATGTCTGAATCTGTCCTATTGCGAATCTGTAATTTTTTTACTGTCCAGAAACATTTTTTGCTTTGTACTTTTAAATCGCTAAGCACTTAAGAATCTTAGCTGTGACATTCCTAGATCAAAAATAGGTACTGCCTGCTTGCCCCACCAAGCCCAACATGGCAGAGCTGCTTGTGCCTCTGAGCCTTGCACATTTCACTGCTAGCATGGCAGAGGTGCTTGTGCCTCTGCGCTGTAGCATGCAATGACCTCCTTTTAGGCACACAGCAAGTCTAGTTGCCATCAGACAAATTGTAGCACTATACTCCAAATGTTCCATTCAAAAGCTCTGTCTCGCGCAGGAGCCAGACAGAGATTGCGATGGTGGCACAGGCAAGAAACTGGTACTTCAACACTGCAACTTTCTAGACCTGATCCTGCTGCCTACTCAGGCAGGAAGAGCTCAGCCACAGGCATGGTTTCAGCTACTTTGTTCCTGACCCCGAGTGGGCTCAGAAATGCTCTATAGCTGGAGTTTGCAGGGCCTAGGAAGCCGCATTTTAAAATGGCTGGCACAGCCTTTTTTTTTTCTGCCGCTATTGCTGAATCAGGAAATCTCTCTACTGCATGCCGTAGTAAACAGCAAAAAGCTGTGTGAATCTCTCTTTCCCTTATTTTTAAGCTCTCTCAGGTTTTTAAGTGGATTTAGTTACCAAGTTGGGCGCCACTGTGTAGTAAAGGAACAGCAAGCTGCTTCCAGCTGTCCGCCTGGCTAGCTTTACCCAAAATAATTACACAGAAACTGTATTCTTTTAAACACTGCCTGGCCCATTAGTTTCAGCCTCTTATGGGCTAATTCTCACATCGTGCTTTAACCCATATTTCATAATCTGTGAGCACCATGAGGTGGTAGCTTACCAGGAAAGATCCTAACCTGCATCTGTCTCGGAGAGGAGAGTCATGGAGACTGCTTGGCTCAGCTTTCTTTCTCCCACAATTCTGTTCTGTCTTCCCCACCTACCTATGTTTTGACCTATCAGGCCAGGCAGTTTTATTTATTAATTAACCAATGAAAGCAACAGATTGGAAGAAGACTCTCCTACATCATAAAAGGTTGGAAAAAATATACCAATCAAATGGACCTAAGAAACAAGAAGGTGTAGCCATCCTAATATCTAACAAAATACACTTCAAGCTAAAATCAATCAAAAGAGACAAAGAAGGACATTTCCTAATAGTCAGAGGAAAATCCTTCAAGAGGAAATTTCAATACTGAGCATCTATGTCCCAAATACAAGGGCACCTTCATATGTCAAAGAAAAACCTCTAAAGCTTAAATCATATATTAAACCCCACACACTAATAGTGGGAGACATCAACACTCCCCTCTCATGAATGGACAGGTCAATCTGACAGAAAATGAAAAGAGAAATAAGAGAACTAATAGATGTTATGACTTAAATGGACTTAAAAGATATCTTTAGAATATTCCATATAACCATAAAAGAATATTCCTTCGTCTCAGCACCTCATGGACCCTTCTCAAAAATTGAGCACATACTCGGTAACAAAACAAGCCTCAAGTCTATTTGTTGTTATGTAAGCTTCTTGTATCATCATAGTCATCTTTCTTTAGGTAGGGAAAGTTTTCTTCTATGATTTCGTTAAATAAGTTTTCTGTGCCTTTGAGTTGAACTTCTTGTTCTTCTATACTTATTATTCTAATGTTTGGCCTTTTTATGTTGTCCCATATTTCATGGATATTTTGGGTTAAGCTTTTATTAGATTTAATGTTTTCTTTAACTGATGAGTCTCTTTCCTCTATTTTATCTTCAGCCCTTGAGATTTTCTCTTCTATTTCCTGTATTCTATTGTTCATACTTGAAGTTGTGGTTCCTGTTCTTTTCCTCATGATTTCTGTTTCTATAATTCCTTCAGCTTGTGTTTTCTTTATTTCTCCTCTCTCAGTTTTAAAGTCCTGAATAGTTTCTGTTATATGTTTGAGGTTTTTTGTTGTTGTTGTTTTCTTTAAGTGATTTGCTGATATCTCCCAATTTTTTATTTGTTTTTTTTTTCTCCATTCCTTTAAGGTGATTTCTCATTTCATTTTTCAGAATTTCAAACATTCTCTTGAGGTTATTATTTTGATCATTTTCTTCTGATTCATCCATATTTGGTTGTTTAGGTCTTGCTTTTGTAGGGTCTTTAGGTTTTACTGGTATTGTGTTGCTCTTTGTGGTGTAGCACGTGACCTTACCTTTTCTACTCATCTTTTCCTCTAATAGGTGTGGTTGGAGCTGTCTGAGATTCTGTTGATTAATCTAGGTGCCAGTGAATCCAAAGCTAAGATGGTTTCCTCACAATACAGTCAGTGTCACAGTTTTAGTTACTTCATTGGTTATTCCTGTCCCAGAAGGTACCTCGGTGCTCTTGTGCTTTGGTCTGCTCTCTTGGAGTTTGTTGTCTTAGGCCTACTTTGGCCTAGGTTGCTGTCTTTGATGTGTTTTGGTAAATCTTGGTCTGGATCTCCTCCTGCAAAAGTCCCTGAGTTGGAGTTGGACCTGTTGTGGTGGCAATCACTGACTCTGGTTCTGGTCGATGACTCAGTCCTAATCCGTCTATGTTCTGGGACTGGGTTTACTCCTGGCTTCTGCTCCTGGTGGAGCTTGTTCTCTCTGTGTCTTAGGTAACTCATTCAGTCCCACTCTGGTTCCGGTGGAGACTGCAGACTCTGAGTCAGTTTATTGGCTCAGTCCTGTTTTGCCAGTGTCACAGGACTCGGTTGGCTCCCAGGGCTGGATTTGCTCCTGGCGTCTTCTCCCAGTAGAGCTTGTTCGCTCCAGCCTTCTCTGTCCTAAGAGTTGAAAGATTAAAATCTTATGGTTGACACCATTGAACCTCATGAGGAAAACTTGAAACAATGCAACAGAAAACAGACACACAGATGCCCAGTGAACTCTTGCTATTCTCCAGTACACCGTATGAGGGGAAGTTTTGCCCCTGAGGATTTTGGAACAACTAGAAGCCCCTTATCTTTTTCTCTTTTCCATCATCCATTCATTCCCCAAAGAGGACACCTCGATGTTATAAAGGATTTGGTTTTGTTTCATTTGAGTAGAATGTTCCTCAGACATAACTCTGAAAACACTAAAACGGTTTCTACTCAGTTCAGTTTTCTACCGAAAACTCCGGTCTAGCATGTCTTTGTCTTTGGTGAGTTCCTGTCCCACCATCCTCACAGCAGTCAAGAAACAGCTGGCAGCCATCCATAACTCTAATTTCAGCAGAAACCACTCCCCCATCTTCTGTCTTCTGAAGGTAGCAGGCACTCTCACAGGGTTCACAGAGGCTGACAGGCAGGCAGACATACAACCAGTATATGTGTGTGGTATCAAGCAAGTGTGTATGCAGTGCCCTCATCCTTTATGATAGGGCAATGGAACTATTAAATTGGCGTAGGTCTCAGGAGCACATGAACAGAAATTTCTGCCTGGCAGTGAGCACAGGAAAACGGACTCTAAGCTGTAGCCTTGGAACCAGTTCTGGAACTCCCGAGTGCTGATATTAAAGGAATGTGCTACCACTGCACCGCCCAGGTTGATCTCTCATCTCTGCAAGTGGACATCAGCTTGACTGACTGACACGGCACTACCCAAGATGGGAACAAACATACAAATACCACTGTCTGCATCCACTTAGGCCCCTGCTCCACCTCTCTGCTTTACAACAAGGGGCTAGGCCTCCATTAAGAATCTCTAGGAGGTGCCTCATTTTCTACCTCACTGTGCCTGATGGCTCTCTGAACCTTGGTAAGACCAAAGGAAAAAGGTTTCCTGAGCAGCCTGTGAAGGCAGAGCAGGCACAGTCATGAGAGAATGAGACTTTCAATTTTAACCCCATAAAACCTCTCTCTTATAAGTCATGTACTCTCCCACCAACCAGCACTGTCTTTCATTGTTAGTTTGTACTTTTTGGTTTTCCTTTTTTTCTTTTTCTTCATGTATTCCCTGTCACCAGAAGAGGGCACTAGATCCCCACGATGTGGTTTCCTGAAATTTCAGAAATTCCACCTCTCCAGTTCTGATTCTTTTATTGTTCTTCCTGCATGTCTGCCTTTAGTGAGAGAGTGGGCCCCATTCCTCCCTGTTTCTCTGTGGTGTCTGTGTCTGTCACATCCTGGGTGGCCAGAGGGCCTGCCACAGCTCAGACATAGCTGGCAGCCCTGGGGCTGGGGGAAGGGAGAGAGTTGGTCCCCTGGAGAGCATTGGGCAGAGGCTCTGTGGATTCCCATCAAGAGGCCTCACCTCCTCTGAGTAGCCCCTGGGGGAGGGAAGAAGGGAAGGTTACCACCATACAGTCCTGCATGGTTTTTACTTTGTTTTGTTTTGTTTTCATTTTTGTTTTCAGGTACAGCTGTGACCAGGTCTGAAACCAGGAAATACTCCAAAGCTACAGAGAAACCCATAACACATAAACAAATAATGGTAATAATAACAATAACAACAAAAATATTTGAGAGCTCAAATAATTGACTTCACCCACAACTCAAAAATCATAAAATAAAAATAAATCAAACACAAATCAAGTAAAAATAAATACCTTAAGTATTCCATTCAACAATTAGGAAATTCTTAATCCCAGCACTTAGGAGACAGAGGCAAGAGGACATCAGTGAGTTATAATTCAGACTTATCTACCAAGTGAGATCATAAGACTCATGCACTGTCACATAGGCTCTAAGCTTTCATGGTCAAGTTTCTAGGACCATGGACACAGTTCAGATGTCTCCTCCTTTCTTCCTTCCTTCTTTCCTTCCTTCCTTCCTTCCTTCCTTCTTTCCTTTCCTCCCTCCCTCGCTCCCTCCCTCCCTCCTTCCTTCCTTCCTTCTTTCCCTCCCTCCTTCCCTCCGCCCTCCATCCCTCCTTCCTTCCAAACTGGGTAAGTCACAAAATAATCCCACACCAATTTGGAATTATGATTAATAAAAGGGTTATTTATTTAAAAGAAAAACTTACAGATTACCATCCTAGACAACAGCCCTCTGGATGACCAGGCAAAGGTGTCTAGTAGCTGGAAGCAGAGTCTGAAGCAAGAAAGAGAGCTCAGGGCTACTGCTGCTTTAAAAAAGCAGCAGAGACCATGCCCAAATGGGCTGGTATCTTAAGGGCTATTGGCTGAAGGAGCAGAAGGAGTGCCTGCAGCACCTTCCTTCCTTTTTTATATCCAAGAAAGGGCTTCTCCATAGTTTTGGAACCTGTTCCAGAACTCTCTTGTAGCAGGCTGACGCCCAAGAACTGACATTAAAGGAATGGGCCACAACCACCTGGCAGGATCTCTTTCTTGCTGTTCTCCTGCAGGTGGAAATCAGGTTGAATGAAGTGCCAGAGTCAAAGGCCTGTTCTACCACCTCCCAGCCCCAGCAGTGTTTTGAACAACATGCTTGGTTACTCTCTCCTCATACATTGAGTTTAATAAATTTGGAAGACAGACTGAGGGAAAAAAATCAAGGAAAACAGAGAAGTTCCTATGTGGAACAGGACGAAATAGAGACCTAGAATGAGGGGGAGAGAAAGGAGTGGGATGACACAGTATTCCCTCAAGCAATGGAAAACATTACACTACAGAATACCTTGCACACTGCCGGAAGCAAAGACCTGTATTTTGAGATCTGCATTTTGCTTATAGCCATCTTAAGTTCACCGGTTAAGAAAAATATTTAACTCTCCCCCCCTGCAGGGTCTAGAAAATCAACCTGGTGTCTTATCTCCTAGCAGAGACCTGCAGGAACCAGGTTCTGGGAACTCATTAGCATTTTCCTCTGTTAGTCAATAATCACAGACCCTCAGCATTTACCTATCAGCTGGGGATGCCTCCAGACCTGAATTCCAGCAGACCTGAGTTTCCTGACACCCTTCCCTTCCCTCTTTTGCCCATTTGCTATATAACAACTTCTGAGGAAATAAACTGAGAAGGCTTGATCAGAAATCCTGTCTTGCCATCATTTCTCATGTCTCTTGTCTCCTTTCATTCCTCTCCACTAGGTTTATCAGGGACCCCCGTTCCTATCCCTCTGGCCGAGATAGAACACAATTAATTCAGTCCTTTGATGGAATTTATAGGTCTTATTGCCTATCATTAAAAATTCTAGCTGGGTGGTGGTGGCAGCATGTTTCTTTATTCCCAGTTCTACAAGAGCTAGGTCGAGGACAAGGTCCAAAGCCAGAGAGAAGAATTTTATATAATTTATTTAACTTTATTATATGTGCAATGGTGTGAGGGTGTCAGATCACCCAGGAACTGGATTTACAATCACTTATGGGCTGCCATGTGGGTGCTGAGCAATGAATCCACTTCTTCAGGAAGAGCCACTGAGATATTTCTCCTGTGAATTGAATTCAGGATCTCCGGAAGAACAGCCAGTTCTCTTAAACTCTGAGTTATTTCTCCAGCCCTTGTTTGTTTCTTTAGGAAATTAATTTACAACAAAATTAATGTATTTATTTTATGCACGAGCACTCTATCTGCATGTACTCCATTTCACCAGAAGAGTGCAATAGATCCCCACCTTGTGGTTTCTGAAAGTTGGAGAAATTTCATCTCTCCAATTCTGATACTTTCCTTGTTCAAGAGGAGAACTACCATCACCATGGGATGTGAATAACACTAAACATCAAAGTCCCCTGGCAGAATTTCATCGCCAAATGCATGAGAGTCCTGCATGTGAAAGACCCTCAGGACCCCCCCATCAGAACCTGCAACTGGCCTGCTCCCATGAGAACATCCTGTTTTGGTGGAAGACCCTCGAGACCCCCAGGACCTGAAGCTGGCCTGTTCTCATGAGAACATAATTGTTCTTTAAAAGATAATATGTTGGCGGGTGACCGAGGCAGGCTAGTCCAGGCAGAGGCTGCCGCCAAAACGGGTGCAGGTTCCATGCGGCGAGTGGCAGAGCTGGCAAGTGGAGTTGGTGGATAAAAGGCATACAGGACATAATAGATAGATGTAAGGGTAAACATAAAGCTGAATATTTATTACTTAAAGAAGAGGGAGACAGAGAGACATGGAGACAAACATAGAAACAGAGACACGGGTGCACATGCCAAGAGACGGGATACAGAAGAGGAAGAGTTAAGGTGGCAATGAGGGAGGTCTGAAGTGGCTGGGAGTGGGCGTGGTTAGCCCTTAAAGGGACCAGAGCATAAGGAATAACATCCCATTTGCTTAGGAGAACAGGATATCTATGGTTGGCACATGTGCCAAACTTAGAATGTTAATGGGAAATTTCAGGGCCAAAATGAAACATCTAGGAAATAGCATGAACAAACAACTTTGTCCATTGTCACTGTCTGATCTGTTTAAAATAACTAGTGATCTTTATGCTCTGAAAACTGCCGATTACATAATTAATTTTGCCTATATAAGCTTGCTGAAATTTTGCTTGGGGTGCTCAGTCTCCCCCTGGAGCCCTGGGTCACCCGATAGTGCTATCAAAATAAACCTCTTGCTGTTGCATCTACAGGCCTGGATTAATGGGTCTGGGGACTTCCCTCATGGCCTTAGAAATTCTAGGGTCTTTCATGTGGAGGTACACCGAGATTTGATGGGCCCTGGCTCAATTAACCCAGCTACCAGCAGGAGGTAAGTCCAGCCAGCACTGTCTGTTGTCTTTGTCTGTTTGTCTGCTTTGTTTCAGTCATTATTGTAGTCTATGTTTGCTGGTATTCTGAGATATTGTACCTATGTAGGGCCAGTATCTGAACTGGAGGACGCTTCAGTTATCTGTAAATCTGGGGGACACCCCAGTAATCTGTAAACCTGGAGGATTCTCTAGTATCTGAAGGGGCTAAGAGTGACCAGGTCACTCCTGTAGTTCCCAGGAGGCATGGCTTTTTGCTGTTCACCTCCTCTGAATCTGTATTGCTGCGCAGCTTCTGATTTTGAGTTTGGTTTTGGCTTTTCGTGGTTTTGTTTTTATGTCGTGTCTTTGTTTTTGTATATCTGTTTGTACTCGAGTCTAAATCTGGTACCATGGGGCAGTAAGTAACCACCTCTCTGACCCTAACTCTAACTTTAGAGAGAAGCTGCAGACCCAGCTATGGAAATCCAAAGGAAATGCTGGCAAGAGGTCTGCTTCCTGGAATGGCCCACCTTTAAAATGGACTAGCCACAGGGTGGGACATTCAATCTAGATACTATTTTGCAGGTTAAAGAAAAAGTTTTCCAGGCTGACCCTTATGGTCACCCAGACCAGGTTCCCTATATTGTCACCTGAGAGAGCTTGTCCAGAGAACCCCCCTACAGAGCACGGTGCAGGCACCATGGCTGGCTTCCCTCTGACTTTGATAATGGCAGTCTGCCCCTCCCCTGTCTCTTTTCCTATGCAGGAGCAACAAAACAGAAAACCCTGCCTCCCTGATACCCAGTCGGACAGCCCCTCTTGCTGTTGCGACTGCTGGGCCCCTCCACCTCTGCAGTCACTATGGGTGAAAAGGCAGACCCAGGGAGAGCTCAGCTAAGTTGCCCGGGTGAGGAGCCTCTGCTATTGGCTCGTCACTCCTCTTGGGCTATGTAATCCTGCCCACCTCTGCTCACAGCTAGTTCTCCCTGCTACAGTAGGTAGAGACTGGGGCCGAAGCATCCACGAGAGGGAAATGCTTACCCCACTGAAGTCCCTGTGCTGAATATGACATCCTCCCTTGCTCCAGCAGGGCTCCATTCTGACCTGGAGTCCAGCAGCACCATGCAGGAGGAATGGGGGGAGGAGGGCTGCCTTAAACAGTCCAGCATGCTCCCTCCCCCTATAGCCAATGCCAAGGTATTCCCAGCTCCTACTGGCAGGTATGTCTTCAAGGGCCTCCCAGCCCTGATAGCATCTCTCTTCTAGGGATGCTCTGTTTAATCATCAGATGCTATGTCCAGGGTAAAGCTTCTGGTTTGAAAATTGGAAAAAGTTAAGCTGAGTCACTTTTTTAAAATGTGCTTATAAAAACTACAGATTGTTGGTTTCTATATCTCTTACTATGCAGTGTATCCAGGGGGAAAATTTTTCCAGATCTGTTTAGATGGATCCAGGACTACACTGTCTTCAAGAACTATTGCTGTAGGAGCCCTGGCCCTGGGATAAACAGCCCAGCTGAGCTTCTAAGCCGGCCCATGTTTAGATCTGAATTAGACACTTAACTGCTCACAATGCTTGTGATGAGTTTAAAACAAAATGGCCCTTTTGATTCTTTATAATAGTTATGGCTATTTAAAAACATGATGATTTTCATATATTATTGATATAAAAAAGGTCCATTATGGGTTGTTTTCAGATTCTGCCTGTGATAAAATAATTCTACTGTGTATATAGTTAAACACATGTCCTTATGATATAACTAAGCATCTTTTATAAATAGGCCCAGAAGGGATATTGTTGAGTTTTAAGAAAATATGTTACCTAATTCTGAAATTCATCATACTATTGTTCTAGGTAACTGTATCAGTTTATTTTTATCCTACATTCTTTTATGCGTAAATTGTCAAACAATATTTTTAATCTTGGTAATTTTTACAAGGATAAGATAAAATTTCAGAGTTGTTTGATTTGCATTTCCCTGATAATTAAGGATGTTATATTTAAGATGTCTATGCCACTGAGGCTATGTTTAAAATTATATTTAAAACTTTTTTCTTCTATGCGGTTCAATATTGCTGGTTTTATGTTAAGGTCTTTGATTCATTTGGATTTCAGTTTTGTGCATAGAGATAAATATGTTTCTATTTTCATTCTACATGAAGATGTCTAACAAATTCTTAAAGGGAGAAACTGACAGTCAAAATGCCGGGCTCATGGCAAATCTCAGGGGGACTGCTAGGCACCCCATTAATTTGGCCAAGGTAAGACAGGATCTCCAGGGGCCAATTAAAATCTATGTTCCTTAAATGTTTAATGAAAGTTTACAGGCATTTTGCCCAACCACTGAAGGTCACCAGGCAGCAATAGCCATGGCCTTCATAGGACAGTCAGCATCAGATATAAGGAGAAAGTTACAGCAGATAGATAGGTTGCAAGATTGTACCTTGCAGAATTGGGGGAGACAGAGAAAATGTTAAATGAGAGACAGAAAAAGTAAAATAAAAGAGAGAGAGGCGGGAAGCGAAAGAAAGAGAAAGGCGGGAGGCAGAGAAAAGAGACAATCGGAGGGATCATAGACAAGAAATTTAACTAGGAAGAAAAAGACAGGACTCAGAAAGATAGAGAGCCTGGGCAACAGAAGATTAAAGACAAATGAAGATGGACAGACTCCCTGGTCACCCTTGATCAAAGCCTTTTGTTGACCAAACCAGGGACTTTCACTTTCCCTGCTGTTTTCAGTTCTACAGGAGAAGCAGGCTGCTTGCCTGCCTCTGCCTCCACCATGCCTCCTCACCAGGATGACCACCTCCCCCTGCCATCACCACTGGAGAAATCTTTGCCTCCTAGCAACTGCCTTGGTGCTACACTTGCCCTAAAACCTGCATGAGCCCTGGCTGCTCAACCTGCAGTCTTGTTCCCTTCACCCCTGTCAGAATGTGATAGGGCACTCACAATGCTCCCACAGGTGCCCTCCTGCACTGGGCTGCTGCTCCTGTGCCCTGCTCACGGCGATGGACTATGGATCATACCAGCATCTGCAGAAAGGACAGGTGGCTGGCAGAATGGCAGGCTGAGCAGTGCCAGGCAGAGCCAGAAATGATGGCGAAGCTTGCCTGGGACACAAGGCAGGGGGTCGGAGCCAAGCAGGTATACAAGACTGAAGGTAAGCGAAAGGCGGGGACAGCAGTGGTGAACAGGAAGCGAATGATTTGGGTGAGTAGCCTCCCTTCAGGGACGTTGGCTCACCCAGAAGGCTGAACTTGTGACTTTGATACAAATTCTATTGATGGCAAAGGAAACGTCTACACTGACAGCAGGTATGCTTTTGTCACCACCCATATACATGGAGCAATATACAGACAAAGAGGACTGTTGACATTTGCGGAAATTTTGAGCCTCCTCAAGGCCAAACATTTGCCAAAGAAGATAGCCAACATACATTGGCCAGGACTGAGACAGCCAATGTAATGGATAAGAAGATCATAAAAGTAATCTTCCTGAGGTTTGAAATGTCCAAGGTAATCATGTCCGATAATAGACCTGCCTTTGTTGCCCAGGTAAGTCAGGGCATGGCCAAGACACTGGGGATCAATTAAAGATTAAATTATGCTTACCAACCACAAAGCTCAGGTCAGATAGACAGGATAAATAAAATTCTTTAAAAAAAAATCTATAAATTGACAAAATTGGCCCTAGAAATCAGCAAAAATGACTGGACAGACCTCCCTCCCTCTATCCTGTTCTGGGTTCAAAACACCCCAGCAATCACTGCCACTAGTTCTGTTTCCTGGCTAGTTAGCTGCTGCTCGTGCATCTGCTGACTGCGGCTGACCCTAGTGATGGATATCTTGAGCTCAAGGCCTGCACAGGACAGGCACATCTGCTGTAAGATGGGTTTACATCACCTTTAAGGCTCTTCTTTCCTGAAGTCAGAAGCTCACAGGGCTCTGCTCATTTTTTTTAAAGTTGATGTCTTTTGAAATACAGTATCAGATAGCAGAAGCAAAAAGTAATTCTGTTCTGTTCCTCCTCTATGTGTCTGGGACCTATTGACAGGAATTATTTTGTACGGTTTGAGATTTTTCCAGATCAGACCGTATTGTGCAGATAACTGCAGAGAGAAGCAAGCACACCTAAATCTTTCTCACCTCTTGACAGGTTTTGCTTTTCTACAGGAAAATCTTACTTTAATCTATGAGATTATGGAATGACATGACTTTCAGAAGATAAACAAATATGGTTTTATTTACGATCACCATTCCAGTCCCTCTGAGTGCTGAGACTGGAGAATCACTGTTTAGGTTCTCAAGATGCTGCTGATCCTTTTCTTCTATTTTTGTTTTAGTTCTGAACCTAAATCCTAATATACCATCTCCCTTTTACACCCCCATTGATTTTATTTTTGAATGTTGTCCCTAGGTCCAAGCTGGCCTAACGTTTTAATGACATGTTGAGCTTCTAGGTTACTGGGTTAATTATATTTTTCTTTTTGTACCTCTTACGAACTAAACCTAATTCTTGATTTCTGCTTCCTCATTGGCTGTCCTCTGGCTTTAGGACTTTTAGTTTTGTTTTGAACATTTGTCATTCTGTATTGCATTTTCTCTCATTGCTTGTTGAAGTTCTTGCAATGGGCACAACCCTTGTACATTTGGATGAAGCTGATGCTACAGAGCACAATGGAAGCCAGTGAATGTCATATGGCGCCAGCTGGGCCGAAGCTGACTTCTCAGACACATTCTCTGGAGTTGAGGACCAACACTCCCAGTGTCTACAGCAAAGGAGATTTGTCTTCATAATACTGAACTTGCCTTTTAAGGGAAAAATACATTTCACGAAGGACATTGTTTTACAGTGATAAGGCATCCATGTGTTTCTTAGGGCTGAGAGAAGCTCTTTGTAGTCAATAGACTATTATTGCCACAGTGATGGGTGCTATTCCTGGGTCTACAATGGTTCACAATGTCTACCATGTAGTTACTTTCAAGCCTCATTCATCAGATAATTTTGCTACGAGCTATTCTGCATGCCCTGGAGGTATTTTACTATCTTCTCTCAACACTGCTGTGTAAATAATGCTCTGTAAAATATGAGTTATTTTGTCTTATCAGTTATACTAGTTTTCAAATGGTTATTGTCTGAGCAAGTCTATTGATTTTGATGTTCATAACCTCACTTTCAGAGGTGGTGCTCTGGAACAGGAGTGGTCTGGATCTGTTGTTTTTAAAGGAAGGGGGGCCTTTGCACTGCACTCAAGGAAGAATGTTGTTTTTATGCTGACCATACCAGATTGGTTAGGGAATCTATGACCAAACTTAGGGAATGCTTAAAACAGAGAAAAAAAGAATATGATTCTCAACAAGGATAATTTAAAAGATGGTTTAATAAATCACTATGGTTAACGACCTTAATTTCCACTATAGCTGGGTCCCTACTTATTTTGCTTCTTATCTTTACATTTGGCCCCTGCATTTTAAATCATCTGGTGCAATTTATAAAAGACAGGCTTTCAGTTATCCAAACCATGGTACTATCCCAGCAATATCAGATATTAAAGCAGAATGATATAGAGGTTTTCAAACACATGGATTTATGATTAAATCCATGAGAAAAGAAAAGGGGGGAATGAAAGACCCTCAGGACACCCCCTGAGAACCTGCAGCTGGCCTGCTCCCATGAGAACATTCTGTTTGCTATCAGGACCTGCAGCCAGCTGTTCTCATGAGAACATCCCGTTTGTTTAGGAGAACAGGATATCTATGGTTGGCACATGTGCCAAACTTCGAATGTTAATGGAAAATTTCAGAGCCAAAATGAAACATCTAGGAAATAGTGTGAGCAAACAACATTGTCCATTGTCACTGTCTGATCTGCTTAAAATAACTAGTGATCTTTATGCTCTGAAAACTGCCGATTACGTAATTAATTTTGCCTATATAAGCTTGCTGAAATTTTGCTCGGGGAGCCCTGAGTCACCCGATAGTGCTATCAAAATAAACCTCTTGCTGTTGCATCTGCTGGCCTGGATTAATGGGTCTGGGGACTTCCCTCATGGCCATAGAAATTCTAGGGTCTTTCACATGAGACCACCCCATAGCATGTTTTTATTGTATATTTTTGTTTTGTTTTGTTTTGTGTTCTCTGACTCTCTCATACATTGAGTTTAACTTCAAATTTTGTTTCTCTCAGTGCACCCATGTCTGTCCCTGTGTGTGTGTGTGTGTGTGTGTGTGTGTGTGGTGGGCAGGGTCACAATTCAAAACATTTTAGTAAAGGCCCTTTGCAGACACCATGGTTGGTGACTTCACCAAGATGGATGCTTTTAGGAGGCTGCTTCTAGTAACCACCCTGATGAATGCTGACCTCAGTAAGATGGTAGATACTACGAGCCATATTTTCAAGGTCCATTTTGTTCTCAGTCTCCTAGCCTCTATAAGACCACGATTTGAAATCAGTGTTCCTCACATTGTGACAATACACTATATGTGTAAAGAAAAATACCATAAGCCTTTAGCTTCCTGTCTAGGGTGAGAAGGTTAAAAAGAGAGGGAGAGAGAGAAAAGAAAAGAAATGTGGAAGACAGACTGAGTAAAAAATATTCAAGAAAAACAGAGAAGTTTCTATGTAGAATGGGACAAAATAGAGATCTAGAATGAGAGAGAGAGGAAGAGAGAGAGAGAAAGAGAGAGAGAGAGAGAGAGAGAGAGAGAGAGAGAGAGGAAGTGTATTCCCCTAAGCAAAGGAAAACATAACCCTACAGAACATCTGGCACACAGTGAATTCAGTCCTTTGAGGGAATTTGTAGGTCTCATTGCCCACCATAAGAAAAAAATCATCTAGCTGGGTGGTGGTGGTGATACATTCCTTTTTCTCAGTTCTAGGGGACAGACTCCAAAGCTAGAGAGAAACCTTGTTTTGAAAAAACAAAAAATAAATAAGTAAAGTATTAAATGAGTAGACAGATAGATGTATAGATAGATAGATAGATAGATAGATAGATAGATAGATAGATAGATAGATTATACATACATACATACATACATACATACATACATAGGTAGATAGACAACTACACAGATAGATAGAGATGATTAAAGACCTCAGAGATCAGGGGAGGCAGAGGCAGGCAGATTTGTGTGAGTTTGAGGCTACCTTTTTATGCAGTGTGAGTTTCATGACAGACGAAGTGACACAGAGAAACCCTGTCTTGAAAAAAAATGTGTTTAGTACATGCCTTTAATCCCAGCACTAGGAGATAGAGGCCAAGGCAGCTGGATCTCTTTGAGTCCAAAGTCCGTCTTGTCTACTAAGTGAGTTTGAGGGCATAAAGAGATACACAGAGAAACCCTATGTCAAAAAAACAAAACCCAACAAATAATTATAATAATAATAATGAATCTAAGAGTTCAAATAATTGACTTCACCTATAATTCAAAAATTAAAAAATAAAACAAAGAGTGTGTCTGACTGATCAGCAAAAGGACTATGCGTGCCAAGGGGCTGCCATAATTATGGCATCATGAGAGGGAGGGACCGAGGAACTAAGGGAGGAAAGAAGGAAGTTGGCAAGTGCAGTTCCCTGCCATCTAAGTCTCCTTTCAAAGACATTTCACCATGGCCACCACTTGCTTGCTTGGGGTTCTCTTTCTGTTGTTCTGTTTTTACAAACTCATCCCCCTTCTCAGACTAAATACTGAGTCAGAGAAAATTAAAACAGCTGTGGAATAATTTTTAAAATTCCCAATTGGATATCATTTCCAGGAATAATATTGACATAGTGATTTGTTTTGAATGCTTTTACTTCAGACATAAAAAGTAAAAGTGTCATTTTTTTGATTTCTTTTAGAGGGTCTGTTTCACACCAGAATGGTTTACATTTGCTGTGCTGCTGAAGATGATCTCCTGATCCTTGTCTTTCCAGTCCCTGAGTGCTGCTGGCATGACAGACAAGGGCCTGCACACTGGAGTTTTTCATGCAGTATTGAGAGCATGGAGCCCATAAGACCAAGATGAAAGCATTAGAGGGGACTGGCTCCATATCTGGCAGATGCAAGTGAATCTCTTGGAGCTTGAGCCAGCCTGGTCTACAAGAGCTAGTTCCAAGAACCGAAAAAAACAAAAAGCAAAAAAAAAAAAAAAACCACATAAATGAAACAAAAGTAAGAAAGAAAAGAAATGTGGATTTACAGATAGGAAATAAGGAAAAATAACCAGAATGTTACCAAGAAGACAGCCTGGTCTTTAAAGTGAGTTCTAGAATGGCTGTGGCTATTATACAGAGAAACCAGCCATGCCTCAAAAAACAAAAAAAGAAGAAAACAAAAAGAAAGAAAATGCTGCTTTTCTTCTTTTTTCTTTGTTAATACCAGATTGTTTATTTTAATTTTAGTTTTCCTTTTAAAATTGTAATTGCAGCAGCAGTGTTCAGAAGAAAGTCCTCTTCCATGTAGTGAAATAGTTTGTGTGAAGCACAAATAAAAAGATAGGTCCTGTCTCCCCCCGCCCCAAAAAATCAAGTTAAAATGTGAAATAAAACAAAGAAGGCAAATAAAGGTTTTGGGGGGTTTTTTTGTTTTGTTTTTGTTTTTTACTAAGAAACCTGAAAATGACTGAATTCAGCAATTTCCCAACTTCAACAAGAAGGTAACGTTTCCCAACTTCAGCAAGAAGGCAGCAAATATGCTTATCTATCTAGGCCTGGCAATGGCGGCATGTGCCCTTTATCCCAACACCCAGGAGGCTGAGTGTTAAGAGCGGGGGACTTCAGCTCCAGGTTCTTTGTGAGTAGTACCAATGAGGACCCTGTGTACTTCTCCCCAGAGAGTGATGAGTAACCAGACCAAGCAAGAGAATTTTTTTTCTAATGATTCTTTACTGGCAACTTCAATATCCAAGGCATCAATGGGGTTTACAATCTTAATAGGCATGGGGGTTGATAATGGGCAACACACAGGCAATTCAATATCACAGTTATTAATCCTACTAATCCTAATACATAAACCAATTCATAACCTTAATCCAATTTATCACTTATCTATAAAATACTTCTTAAACTTAATATAACTTACCAATTACCTATAAAACACCTTTTAAACTTAATACAACTTATTCATAACCTACAAAACACCTTTAAACTTAATACAACTTATCAGTTATTGATAAGAAATCTCTTAACATTCCATCTACTAAACATATGTATTAACACATCTATGCTCTTCTCTTAACATTATGTACATGCATTAAATAGCATCATACAACCTAGTGTTCTTCAGCTTAAAAAGGAATTTTTGAATTTGTTTGTTTAATGTTTTTTTTATTATGTATACAGTATTCTGTCTGCAAGCATGCCCTCAGGCAAGAAGAGGGCACCAGATCTCATTATGATGATTGTGAGCCACCATGTGGTTGCTGGGAATTGAACTCAGGACATTTAGAAGAGGAGGCAGTGCTCTTAACCACTGAGCCATCTCTCCAGCCCTTGAATTTCTTTGGTTGGATGCCTGACAGCACTGGGAGCTGGATGGTGAGGCTCAACTCTTGATCCTGTGGTCTGTGCTTGGGAGATAAGGTGTTCATTGTCCTGCTCTTAGGCTGGTCAGGTGCTGCATCAATTCTTGACCCTGTAGTCTGCGGCCTGGTCTCAGAAGGCAAAGCATTCTGCCTGTGCTTGGGAAGGCAGAGAGTTCTGTCTGCACTCAGGAGGGCAGAGTGTCTTGTCTGTTCTCGGGAGACAGACCTTCGATGATCACTCTCAGGAAATGAAGATTTGCATTCAGGATGCAAGGTGTTAAATGTCTGCTTTTGGGAGATGAAGCTCTGTACTCAGGAGACAGAGCATTAAATGTTTAGGCAAGGCATTAAATATTTCTGCTATTAAGGAGGCAGTATTAGAGGATCTCTCTTTCCATGAAACTTGTTGCCCAGGCCATCATAAGAAGTGAGATAATTGCCCTCCTTCTGCCCTCTCTTTTTATACCAGTTTGAAACAGACTCTCATTTGATCCTTCTGATAACCAGATATCCTAGGTTATCAGTATCGACTGGCCACAGAAGGGTGGGGGTCCCTCTCTTGTGGCAAGATAACCTCATTACCAAGGTTGCTGGGTACAGCCTTCAAGTGGGCAAATGTTCTCTTAATATTTCACCTTAGTAATTTTCCACACCACACACAAGAAGAAATGCTTTTACAGTACCCTAAGTTGCATTCATTTTTGTTTTATAAATTTCCTGTTCTATCTACACTACAGATTTTCTTTTATTTATTCATTCAGAGGAATCTGTTTTCGTGCTCATTACACTGAGGCAGGTGAATCCCTCTGAGCTCCTGGTCTACAAGAACTAGGTCCAGTACAGCTAGGACTGTTAGGCAGGGAAACACTGTCTCCACAAACAAACAAGCAAACAAACAAAAAGCATATCTAAGCAGACCAGTCAAGTGGTAGCCTCACACTTTAATGGGTCAGGCAGGATTTTAAGACCTTAGCAAGGGGTAGTGACCTTGAATTTTACTAGTCTGTACCTCACCTCTACCAGGTGCCCTCAGGGGACAGGTGTGGAGCCTAGGGACCAGGGAACAGGTGATCTAAAAACTTAAAACAGCAATCAAACACAATTCAAGTAGGAAGAAATAACTTTGGTAGTTACCCCATTCAAGAATTAGGAAAAAATCTAGTTTGACGCCTTTAATCCCAGCACTTGGGAGGCAGAGACAGACAGATCTCTGTGAGTTTGAGGCCAGCCTGATCTATAAGAGCTGGTTTGGCCAGGTGGTGGTGGTGCAGTCCTCTAATCCTAGCACTCGGGAGGCAGAGACAGGCAGATCTTCGTGAGTTCGAGACAGCCTGGTCTTCAAGAGCTAGTTCCAGTATAGGCTCCAAAGCTACAGAGAAACCCTGTCTCTAAAATAGAAATTTTCTTTGATGAAAAAAGGATTTCTTTGATGAAATCCAACCTGCTTCCATGGACAAAGCTGTATAGCCAGTAGAACTAGAGGGAACATGTGCAAATCTATCAAAGTGATTAAAAAAAAAAGCTAGACTCTCACATGATCATAAAAGATGAAAATCTTATGGTTGACACCATCCAACCTCAAGTGAGAAAAACTAGACACAACACAGTGGGAACTCTTGCTATTCTCCAGTACACCATATAAGGGGAAATTCTGTCGCTGTAGATTTTGGAAAAACTAAAACCCTCTTATCTTTGTTTCTTTTCTGTCATCCATTTATCCCCCTCAGAGGACATCTGGACATTTGAAAGGATTTGGTTTTCTTTTGTAGAAGTAGAATGTTCCTCAGACATAACTCTGAAAACACTAAAACGGTTTCTACTCAGTTCAGTTTTCTACCAAAAACTCTTGTCTGGCATGTTTCTGTCTTTGGTGGCTTCCTGTCCCACCATCCTCACAGCAGTCAAGAAACTGCTGGCAGCCATCCATAACTCTAATTTCAGCAGAAACCACCCCCCATCTTCTGTCTTCTGAAGGTACCAGGCACTCTCGCAGGGTTCACAGAGGCTGGCAGGCAGGCAGACATACAGCCAGTGTATGTGTGTGATATCCAGCATGTGTGTACCTGCCCTATTATCCTTTATGAAAGGGCAATGGCACTATTAAATTGGAGTAGGTCTCAAGAACATACAAACCCAAATCTCTGCTGGGCTGTGAGCACAGGAAACCAGACTCTAAGCTGTAGCCTTGGAACCAGTTCTGGAACTCCCAAGTGCCACCACTACACCACCCAGCTGGATCTCTCCTCTTCTCTGCAGGTGGACATCAGTTTGACTGACTGACATGGCACTACCCAAGACAGGACCAAAGTGCCTACCACTTAGGCCCTCCCCCCCTGTCTCTGCTTTACAACAATGGGCTAGGCCTCCATTGAGAATCTCTAGGAGGTGCTTCATTTTCTACCTCACTGTGCCTGATGGCTCTCTGAACTTTGGTAAGACCAAAGAACATTTCCTGTGCAGCCTGTGAAGGACAAGACTGTCAATTTTAATCCTATAATACCCCTCCTGTAAAGTCATGTACACCTCCCCCCACCAGCCAGCACTGTCTTTCCATGTTTCTTTGTTCATATATTGTTGTCGGGGCATCTCTTTACATAGCCCTGAAAACATGATTTTCAGAGTTCACAGAGTTCACTCTGCCTCCTGAGTGACGGCATGATGATACTAAAGGTGTTTTGCTTCTTTTTATTGTATACTTAGTTTAATTTTCAATTTTATTCAAGTGTTTCTCTGTGTGTTGAAGAGTCCACGAATAAAAAAATAAAAATGTAGATTCCAAAATTAAGAATGTAGGAATAAAGAAATATAAAGTTATAAGTCTAGGAGAATGAGAACAGACTATCATCAGCTTTCTCATCAGATCAAGGATCATTCATTCACAGTGAGCTATTTCCTCAGTTGCTTGGGAAGCGTAGGTCATTTTTACAATTGGCTGTTTTATTTACAAGGCCAGAGCTTCGCCCTATGAATTGAGAGTAGTGTCCTGGCCATCCCTGATAAACAACAGATGTAAACTGAGATAACATTTAGGAGACAGAGATATGGGACCTTTGTTTTAGACACTGTCTCCATTATGGAAAACTGGTCTCCACCAGAGGAGAGGCATAAGTCTCTAGAGGTATCAGGAGATTGTGGACAAATACAATGGTTTAATTAATGAGCTCTGATAAGGGAGGTTGTAAAGTATGGCAGTCAGTATCAGAGTTTTACCTTAAGATAGTGTGAAAAGCTCTCTTCTATCTCCTAAGTTCTCAGCCTAAGATTCAGTTAATCCTAATTTATTAACCTTCTAGTATTACTAGCAGTCCTTTTCTGACTAATTATTAAAGACATCTGTTTTCTCGCACTTAGTGACCTTCATTGTAATCTCCTCTAAAACATATTTCATGATGGCTGTCTAGTTACCCATTAACAATAACACTCACTCCCCTCTTTAGGGTCTCTGCTGACCAACCTAAGGGTCAGGGCAAGGTTGTAACAATTCTTTTGTTCAGAGGTAATGCTTGGTGTCCCTGCTATAAAAAGTGGGTTCAGAAACCGGCCTTTTGCCACAGCCTAACATACACCATCTCTGATTATTGTCTCAGCTAGCTGATAACCTTCTGTGCCCTGTGGTGTTTTATTTTTATTTTTCATTTTTAAGTTTTCTTATTATTTTCCTAGGATCTGGTTTCTGGAACAAAGTTTGCTTCTGTTTTATTAGACTTGGTGTTGTTCTCATCTTTGCATGACCCCCCTGGACCCAACACAACAACAAAAAAGAATTAGGAAAAGCCAAGCAGTGGTGACATAATACTTGTAATCCTAGCACTTGGGATGCTGAGACAGGAGGATATCAGTGAGTTCAAGGCCTGCCTCATTTACCAAGCAAGTTCCAGGGATGGTATTTAGAGAAACCCTGCCTCAAAAAACAAAACAAAACAAGACACCAAAAACCAAAGAGTTAGAAAAGTGCTCATGAAACACCATGAAGCAACTTGATGGCACTTAATAGCAATCAAATGTGAAATAAAAAAGGTAAACATTTCTTGGATGGATCAAAACCTACAGAGCAATCCTCTAGCAGACATCCTTCAGAGGGGTGAGTTTGCTCCTGACCCGCAGCAGAGAACCGGCAAGGAGGTGTTCAGACATTCCCAGACCCCCTTGACTCCCTGGTCACTCTGAAGGGGTGGTTCCACCCTGCTAAGCTCTCCCACCTCCTATCTCAACTTTCACCCAGGTACCCCTTTCTCTATCCCTCACTTCACCCTGGGGTCATAAAATTCCCCAGCTCAGCTGCCTTGCACTCTGGGTCTGGACTGTAAGCCCAACCCAGCAGGAGGGAGTTCCTGAGTTTCAATAGCATGCCTGAGGAAAGATAGGCCTTCTGTCAGTGAGGTCCCTGCCCAACAAGGGAACCTGACTCGGTATCAGAAGTTCCAATAGAGAGCATTTGAAGGAAGAGATGGGCAGATGCCAAGGCAAGAATTCCTCCAACAGTCTGAAAAACAATATGAAAACATCAGATCCCAGCAACCCTAAAATAGAATTACTTGAGCACCTTAATCCAGAAGAAGTGGAAAAAAGTGCTATTATGAAAGCGATAGAGTCCTTTAAACAGGATATGAATAACTCTCTTAAAGAATTGGATGAGAAGTATAACAAAAAGTTTGAAGAAATGAGTAAAGAATTGAATGAGAAGTATAACAAAAAGATTAAAGAAATGAGTAAATCTGTAAATGATACCCTGGGAAACCAAGGAAACACAATCAAACAACTAATGGAAACAGTTTAAGAATTGAAAAAACTGAAATGGAGGCAATAAAGAAAACACAAACCGAATGCCGGCTGGATATGGAAAAGCTAGGTAAATGAACAGAGACTACAAAATCAAGCATAACCAATAGAATACAGGAGATAGAAGAACGAATCTCAGATTCTGAAGACACTATAGAGTAAATAAATGCTCTGATCAAAGAAAACAGCAAATCCAACAAATTCTCATCACAAAACATTCAAGAAATCTGGGACACAACAAAAAAACCAAATCTAAGAATAATAGGGATTGTAAAAGGAAAAGAATTCCAGATCAAAGGCCCAGAAAATATATTCAACAAAATTATAGAAGAAAACTTTCCCAACCTAAAGAACGATATTCCTATGAAGGTTCAAGAAGCATACAGTACACCAAATAGACTGGATCAAAAAAAAAACATCCCCTCACCATATAATAATCAAAACTTAAACCATACAGATTAAAGAAACAATATTAAGAGCTGCAAAGGAAAAAGGTCAAGTAACTTACAAAGGTAAACCTATCAGACTAACACTGGACTTCTCTATGGAAACCATGAAAGCCAGAAGGTCCTGGATAGAGGTACTGCAAAACCTAAGAGACCATGGATGCAAACCCAGACTACTATACTCAGCCAAGCTATCATTCACTATCAATGGAGAAAACAAAATATTCCAGGATAAAAACCAATTTAAACAATTAATAGCCACAAATCCAGCCCTACAGAAAGTAATAGAAGGAAAATTGCAACCCAAGGAATCTAACATTGCCAACACTGCCTACAATAACTCAGACATCTAGCGACCCTTCACAAGCAC
This sequence comes from Myodes glareolus, assembly GCF_982192425.1. NCBI lineage: Eukaryota > Metazoa > Chordata > Mammalia > Rodentia > Cricetidae > Myodes > Myodes glareolus. The sequence goes on from NC_142031.1 coordinate 84,682, forward strand.
AACTCAAAAAAGGGAAATGCACAAACTCTACTACACAAAAATAAAAAATAAAAAATAATAACCGGAGTCAACAACCACTGCTCATTAATATCACTTAATATTAATGGACTCAACTCACCTATAAAAAGGCACAGATTAAGAGATTGGATATGAAAACAGGATCCAACATTCTGATGTTTACAAGAACCACACCTCAACCACAAAGACAGACATCTACTCAGAGTAAAGGGATGGGAAAGGTTTTCCAAGCAAACGGACCTAAGAAACGAGCAGGTGTGGCCATTCTAATTTCCAACAGAATTGACTTCAAATGAAAATCAGTCAGAAGAGATGGAGATGGACATTTTATACTCATAACAGGAACAATTCATCAGGAGGAAGTCTCAATCCTGAATATCTATGCCCCTAATATAAAAGCACCCACTTATGTAAAAGAAAAAACTTTTAGAACTCAAGGCAGTCATCAAACCACACACACTAATAGGAGAATTCAACACACCTCTCTCACCAATGGACAGGTCAATCAGACAGAAACCCAACAGAGAAATAAGAGAATTAATAAAGATAATGAATCAAGTGGACTTAACAGATATCTATAGAACATTCCACCCAAATAGGAAAGAATATACCTTCTTCTCTGCAGCTCATGGAACCTTCTCAAAAATTGACCACATACTTGGTAACAAAGCAAACTTCCACAGATACAAAAAAATATTAGTAACCACCTGTGTCTTGTCGAATCACCATGGTATAAAGTTAGAATTCAACAACAATTCTAAACCCAGAAAGCCTACAAACTCATGGAAGCTGAACAGTCAACTACTGAATCACCCCTGGGTCAAGGAAGAAATAAAGAAAGAAATTAAAGTCTTCCTTAAATTTAATGAAAATAAAGACAAAACATACTCAAACCTATGGGACAAAATGAAAGCAGTGCTAAGAGGAATGTTCATAGCACTAAGTACCCAATTAAAAAAATGGAGAAAGTACACATTGGAGACTTAACAGCACACTTGAAAGCTCTAGAAAAAATGAAGCAGACTCACCCAGGAGGAGTAGAAGACTGGAAATAATCAAACTGAGGACTGAAATCAACAAAATAGAAACACAGAAAACAATCTAAAGAATCAATGAAACAAAAAGTTGGTTCTTGGAGAAAATCAACAAGATTGACAAACCCTTAGCCAAACTAATTAAATGACAGAGAGAGAACACTCCAATAATAAAATCAGAAATGAAAAAGGGGACATAACCAAAGACACAGAGGAAATTCAGAGAATCATTAGATCTTACTATGAAAGCTTATATGCCACAAAGTTGGAAAATGTACAAGAAATGAGCTTGTTTTTAGATAAGTACCATTTACTAAAAGTTAGTTACTAACTTTACTAAAAGTTAAATCAACACCAGGTGAACAATCAAAATAGAACTGTTAGTCGTGAAGAATTAGAATCTGTTATCAAAAACCTCCCTACCAAAAAAAGCCCAGGACCAGATGGTTTCAACGCAGAATTCTACGAGAACTTCCAAGAAGAGCTAATACCTATACTCCTTAATGTATTTCACAATATAGAAACAGAAGAGTCATTGCCAAATTCTTTTTATGAAGCTACAGTTACCCTGATACCAAAACCACACAAAGACACAACCAAAGAGAATTACAGGCCAATCTCACCATGAACATCGACCCAAAAATTCTCAACAAAATCCTAGTAAACCGAATCCAAGAACACATTAGAAAAATTATCCATTATGATCAAGTAGGCTTCATCCCAGAGATGCAGGGCTGGTTCAACATACACAAATCTATCAATGTAATCCATCATATAAATAAACTGAAAGAAAAAAACCATATGATCATTTCCTTGGATGCTGAAAAAGCATTTGACAAAATTCAACAACCCTTTATGATAAAGGTGTAGAAGAGACTGGGGGTACAAGGATCATACCTAAACATAATAAAAGCTATTTACAGCAAGCCGACAGCTAACATCAAACTGAATGGAGAGAAACTCAAAGCCATTCCACTAAAATCAGGAACACGACAAGGCTGTCCACTCTCTTCATACCTCTTCAATATAGTGCTTGAACTTCTAGCAATAGCAATAAGACAACATAAGGGGACCAAGGGGATTCGAATTGGAAAGAAAAAGTTAAACTCTCATTATCTGCAGATGATATGATAGCGTACATAAGCGACCCCAAAAACTCTACCAAAGAACTCCTACAGCTGATAAACATGTTTAGTAATGTGGCAGGGTACAAGATCAACTCCAAAAAATCAGTTGCCCTCCTATACACAAAGGATAAAGAAGCAGGGAGGGAAATCAGAGAAACATCACCTTTCACAATAGCCACAAATAGCATAAGATATCTTGGGATAACTCTGACCAAGAAAGTGAAAGACCTATTTGACAAGAACTTTAAGTCTTTGAAGAATGAAATTGAAGAGGATACCAGAAAATGGAAAGATCTCCCCTGCTCTTGGAATGGGAGGATCAACATAGTTAAAATGGCAATTCTACCAAAAGCAATCTATAGATTCAATGTAATCCCCATCAAAATTTCATCAAAATTCTTCACAGACATTGAGACAACAATGATCAACTTTATATGGAAAAACGAAAACCCAGGATAGCCAAAACAATCTTATACAATAAAGGAGCTTCAGGAGGCATTACCATCCCTGACTTCAAACTCTATTACAGAGCTACAGTATTGAAAACAGCTTGGTATTGGCATAAGAACAGAGAAGTCGACCTCTGGAATCGAATAGAAGACCCAGATATTAACCCACAAACCTATGAGCACCGAATTTTTGACAAGGGAGCTAAAGGTATACAATGGAAGAAGGAAAGCATCTTTAACAAATGGTGCTGGCATAACTGGATGTCAACCTGTAGAAGGATGAAAGTAGATCCATACCTATCTCCATGCACAAAAATCAGGTCCAAATGGATTAAAGACACCAACATTAATCCGTCCACTTTGAACCTGATAGAAGAGAAATTGGGAAGTAGTCTACAAGATATAGGCACAGGAGGCCTCTTCCTAAGTAGGACCCCAGTACCACAGACAATAAGAGAAACAATGAATAAATGGGATCTACTGAAACTGAGAAGCTTCTGTAAAGCAAAGGACACTGTCAGTAAGACAAAAAGGCTGCCTTCTGACTGGGAGAAGATCTTCACCAACCCCTCATCAGACAAAGGTCTGATCTCCAAAATATACAAAGAACTCAAGAAACTAGACACTAAAACTCTAATTAACTCAATTAAAAAATGGGGTACTGAACTGATGAACAGAGAATTCACAACAGATGAACTTCGAATGGCCAGAAGACACTTAAGGTCATGCTCCACCTCCTTGGCGATCAGGGAAATGCAAATCAAAACCACTTTGAGATACCATCTTACACCTGTCAGAATAGCTAAAGTCAAAAACACCAATGATAGCCTATGCTGGAGAGGATGTGGGGTGAGAGGAACACTCATCCATTGTTGGTGGGAATGCAAACTTGTGCAGCCACTGTGGAAATCAGTGTGGCGGTTTCTCCGGAAACTGGGAGTCAACCTCCCTCAGGACCCAGCAATTCCACTCTTGGGAATATACCCTAGAGATTCCCTAACATACTACAAAAGCATTTGTTCAACTATGTTCATAGCAGCACTATTTGTAATAGCCAGAACATGGAAACAGCCTAGGTGCCCCTCAATAGAAGAATGGTTTAAAAAGGTGTGGAACATATACACATTAGAGTTTTACTCAGCGGTAAAAAATAATGACATCTTGAATTTTGCATGCAAATGGATGGACATAGAAAACGCTTTACTGAGTGAGGTAAGCCAGACCCAAAAAGAGGAACACGGTATGTATTCACTCATAAGTGGATTCTAACCTTAAGTAACGGTCTTTGAGCCTATTATTCGTGATCCTAGAGAAGCTAAATAAGAAGACGAACCTGATGAAGATTATTTAGCTATCCGCCAGGAGGTAGGAAATAGTCAAGAGTCCCAGGTAACCTTGGGTGCATGGGGGGTGGAAAGGTTGTTGGAAGGGGAGAGGGTTAGGGAGGAGGGAGTAGGGGAGGAATGGAGAAAACTCGGTTGAACGGGATGGGGGGAGGGAGGAAGGATGAATATGGGATCAGGGAAGAAAATATTTCAACTAAGGGAGTCATCTTAGGGTTTACAGGAGACTTGATTATATATGGGATCCCAGGTCCAAAGAGAGATCCCCAGATTGTTCTCTGGACAGAGGAGAGGGTGCCTGAACCGGCCTTGGCCTATAACCATACTGATGAATATTTTGCTTATCACCATAGATCCTTCATCTGGCGATGGATGGCGATACAGATGGAGACCCACATTGGAGCACCGGACTGAGCCCCCCAAGGTCCAAATGAGGAGCAGAAGGACGAAGAAAATGTAAAAGGAAATAAGGTCTGCAAGGGATGCTATCACCCACTGATACAAGAGGGCGGATCTAATGAGAGTTTACCAAGGCCAGCTGGACTGCGACTGAATGAGGACGTGATCCAACCAGTTTCTCTGAATGTGGCCGGATTCTCTGAATGTGGCTGGCCCGGAGTCTTTCTGAAAAGCCATTGACAATGACACTGGGACATGTTTCCTCTGCATATACTGAATTTTGGGGATCCAGTCTGCTTGGATACTCACCTTCCTGGACCTGGAGGGAGGGGGGAGGAACTTGAACTTCCCACAGGGCAGGAAACCCTGACTGCCCTTAGGGACAAAGAGGGAGGAGGAGAGGGAGGGGGGGAGTGGGAGGGTGTTGGGAAGAGGGGCGTAAATGGAAACTTTTATAATTTAATAAAATTACTTAAAAAAAAAGAACTCAAGAAACTAGACACTAAAACTCTAATTAAACCAATTAAAAAATGGGGCACTGATCTGAACAGAGAATTCCCAACAGAAGAACTTTGAAAGGCCAAAAGACACATAAGGTCATGCTCAACCTCCTTAGCGATCAGGGAAATGCAAATCAAAACAACTTTGAGATACCATTTTACACTGGTCAGATTAGTTAAACTCAAAAACACCAATGATAGCCTATGCTGGAGAGGATGTGGAGTGAGGGGAGCACTCATCCATTGTTGGTGGGAATGCAATCTTGTGCAGCCACTGTGGAAATCAGTATGGCGGGTTTCTCAGGAAATGGGAGTCAACCTCCCTCAGGATCCAACAATTTCACTCTTGGGAATATATCTGAGAGATGCCCTATCATACCACAAAAGCATTTGTTCAACTATGTTCATAGCAGCACTATTTGTAATAGCCAGAAACTGGAAACAACCTAGGTGCCCCTCAATAGAAGAATGGTTAAAGAAGGTGTAGTACATATATACATTAGAGTTTTACTCAGCGGTAAAAAACAATGACATCTTGAATTTTGCATTAAAATGTATGGAAATAGAAAATGTTTTACTGAGGTAACCCAGACACAAAAAGAGGAATATGGTATGTACTCACTCATAAGTGGATTCTAGCCATAATTAAAAGTCTTTGAGCCTATTATTCGTGATCCTAGAGAAGCTAAATTAGAAGGTGAACCTGAAGAAAATCATATGCTATCCTCCTGGATATTGGAAGTAGACAAGTTTGCCAGGCAACCTTGGGTGCATGGGGGGGGGGGAAGGAAGGGGAGAGGATTAGAGAGAAGGGAGCAGGGGAGGATTGGGGAAAGCTTGGGGGAATGGGAGGGGAGGAGGGAGGAAGGATGGATATACAAGCAGGGAAGTATATATCTCAACTAAGGGAGCCATTTTAGGGTTTGCAAGAGACTTGATACTAGAGGGGTTCCCAGGTCCAAGGAGAGTTCTCCAGGTTGTTCCCTGGACAGCAGAGGAGAGGGTGACTGAACTGGCCCCTAACCATACTGACGAATATTTTGCATATCACCATAGAAACCTCATCTAGCGATGGATGGAGATAGAGACAGAGACACACATTGGAACACTGGACTTAACTTCCTAGGTCCAAATGAGAAGCAGAAAGAGGGAGAACGTGAGCAAGAAAGTGAGGATCAGAGGGAACCGTCACCTGAAGACGGATGGAGATTGAGGCAGAGACCCACATTGGAGCACTGGACTGAGCCTCCAAGGTCCAAATGAGGATCAGAAGGAGGGACAACATGAACAAGGAAAACAGGACCGTGAGGGGTGCATTCACCCACTGATACAAGGGGACTGCTCTAATGAGAGCTTACCAAGGCCCGCTGGACTGGGAATGAACAAGCATGTGATCAAACTGGATTCTCCAAATGTGGCTGACATGGGGACTGTCTGAGAAGATATTTATAATGACTCTGGGACTTGTTTCCTCTGCATGTACTGGCTTTTTGGGATCCTAGTCTGTTTGGATGCTCACCTTCCTAAACCTGAAGGGAGGGGGGAGGAACTTGAATTTGCCACAGGGCAGGAAACCCTGACTGGAGAGGGAGGAGAAGGGGGAGTGAAGGGAGTGGGAGGGTTTTGGGAGGAGGGGCAGAAGTGGAAACTTTTATAAATTAATAAAAAAAAGCCTTTGATGAAATCCAACCTGCTTCCATTGTCAAAACTGTAGTGCCAGAAGAACTAGAAGGAACATGTGCCCATCTATCAAATTAAAAAAAAAGCAAGACCCTCACATGATCATAAAAGATGAAAATCTTATGAGAAAAACTTGACAAAATGCAACAGGAACTCATGCTATTCTCCATGACTTTCAGAGTTCACAGAGTTTACTCTGCCTTCTAAGTGTCGGGATGATGATAGTAAAGATGTTTGCTTCCTTTTCTTGTATATTTAGTTTAATTTTAAATTTGTTCAACTGTTTCTCTCTCTCTCTCTGTGTGTGTGTGTGTGTGTGTGTGTGAGAGAGAGAGAGAGAGAGAGAGAGAGAGAGAGAAAGAGAGAGAGAGAGAGAGAGAAAGTGAGAGACAGAGAGACAGAGAGGGGTTAGTATAAAGTTATAATCCAGATACTTTCTAGGTCATATGTCAAAAGTTTTCATTATGAAAACAAAAGTCAATAAGCATCTGTGAATTTTTTATTTGTTTGTTTATTGGTTTGTTTGTCTGTTCATTCATTCATCTGTTCACATATTTGCTTTATTTATTTATAGTGGAAGAGTTCTGTTAGGGTTAGGAATCAGTATAGAACAATCCATCAGAACGCTAGGTAGGAAGTTATCCTGGAGAAAGGGTAAGATGTCATGACCTTCCCCATAGAGAGGGAGCATTCTGAAGGGAACAGATCCAGAAGGCAAGAGTCAGGTAAGAAAGCTTAATTTCAAGTGCTGCCTGCTTCCCACAAGTCCTTTCCCCCAAAGTCGGGCATTTAGATAAGAAAGGGTCTCCATTCACTCCCTCTTGAGGAATTTCAGGCCTCCACATTAACATTTGACTGGGGCCTATTGGCAAGGTCAATGCTAGCTACTCTCCTCCTCCTCCTCCAGGGACCTGAAGCCACACCCCAGTTCACTTCTGCTGGCAGCCATTGGAATTCATTCTCAGATCCTGCAGCCTCTTCAGGCCACAGACCATTTCCTTTAGAAATCCCTGCATCACTACCCATATATGTCAAATAAATACTCACCAGCAGAAGCTCAAAAGCAGCTTCTCAAAAATTTGTTTGCTTTTTTTTTCTCCTTGAGACAGGGTTTCTCTGAGACAGGGTTTTCCTAGATGTCTGGCCTTGAACACACACAGACCTGCCTGCCTTCTTTGTGAAGTTTTGGGGTTATAGCCTTGTGCCTCCAACAACCAGTTCATTTTTTTTAATGCCAGGTTATTTAGTTTAATTTTAGTAAATTTTCTGAAATTGTATATTCCCTTTTAAGACCGAATCTACTGACTTACATTAGCAATTGACTTGCTGTTAAATTTGGCATAAATTTCCAGCCAATCTGGGACAGGTCTGTCTTTAGATTAGAAGCCATCCCTGTACCTCCCTGCTGAGTCCCATCTGTTCACCTGGTCCTGTCACTCACACCTCACCAGCCAATCAGAGCCTCCAACAGACCTGGCAGTCAGATGGGAGGGCTCATCCGGGAGCCGACTTCCATTCTGGTTCAGCTCTCTCAGGCACTGCAGCTCAGTCTCTCTTGTGGGCATATAGTGTGTCATCTGGGCAGCTGCAACATGGTGAGTGAGGGCTTGCTCTACACAGATGGGAGGAGTGGCCGGGCTTGGCGAGTGATGGGCTGTTGTCCCCAATGTATGTGGAGCGGCGCTGAGACTCGCGGCCGGTGTGGTGGCCGGGTGGGAGCCAGCGGACAGACACAGAGTTTAGCATTTTTTGCTTGAGTAGTCCTAACCTTGCAGATCTCTGTTAGCAGCCTCTGAATCCCTTCACTGCCTGGGCTGTGTCTGCACAGAGCAGAGCATTGGGAGCCGCAGATGGAGGTGTCTGTCATGCATATATCGTCGCATGTGGAGAGATATCAGCACATTCGCGGAGACTCCTGGTCTCTCCTGGGTCTTCAGAAGTTCTGCACTTTTAACATTTAGGTTTGGGATCTGTCTGTAGTTAATTTCGTGTGGCTTGTATATGGTATCTCCTGTGTAGAGTAGTGCGCCGCTACTAACTAAACTGTGATGTAGACGAGTATAGTTGATAATAGAATTAATGGAATAAGGATTTACCAGTACTTAGGAGATATTAAGTCACACAAAGTAGAATTAAAGTGAGGGAGGGCTGCATACCAAATATCCAAAGATGAGAAGCATGCACCCCATGCCTGTTAGAAATTAGTATGATGAGATGCAAATGTTTGTTCAGCAGGATTAATCAGCCATTAAAGTACATTCCTATAACAAATGAGACAACCATGATTTACAACCAGCCAGAAGACCCACTTCCCCATCAAAGGCTTCTAACCTGTTGCTCAGGGCCCATTAAGGTGTCATAACCTTGTGTGCCAGGAGAGTATAATAATTCTAGAACAGCTGTTTTTTCAGCTCTTAGGAAAGGAGATGTGACTCAGTGGTCCCCTGTGCTGATTGAGGTGGACTTGAATCCTGTCTGCAGCCCCACAGGGCATTGCCCTTGCTATTCTCCTAGCTGACCACCATAAATTCTTGGATAACAAGTATGCTGCACCACCGAGCTCTAAAAGTACCAGTTTGAGTCATACAGTGGGACTGTCCATTGCAGTAACAATAAAAGGATTTGCATGTGGAACATGCCTTCTCCCTTCAGATAGAAAAGTAGGAACCGTGTACTGTATACATTGGAGATGGTAAACACACTGTTGAATAGCTAGATCTTAGTCTGAAGTTTAAGGCCATGGGCTGCAGGGGTCTGCTTTACAAAGAAGGACCTAATGGGGTACAGTGATTGACTTTCTGTGTAATTTCCCATCATACATTAATTCCTTCCTTGTGAATGAAGACAGACACTGATGGGTGTACGGTTTAGGGAAGAGAGCTTGAACTCCCAAGTATTGAGTTTCCAATTAGTGAACTCTCCCATGCAGATATGTTCAATCCTGGTTGACACAGTGAAGTCAGCTCAGACGTTTGAGACATAGGCCATTGACTGTAACTCCATATGTCAGCTTACAGCACTCAGCAGCTAACATTTTACATAGGACAAATTATTAATGGCATTCTCCCTACCAGTGAAGTGCCTACTCTGTTTCAAAGTCAGTATAACTGAGTGTTCTCTTATTTTTTATAATTTTAAAGAGTCAATTATTGGATATCGTTTTTTAGATTTCATTTTCTCCAATGGCATAAGTGCTATAATCTCTTTGTTTCTATTTTCCAATGTTTCCCAGTTTTTGCATTTCATTCCCTTTTTTAAGTGCTGTTTATTTGTCTATTTATTTATATCAGTTTAGAGCAATAATTCTCAACCTTGTGGGCCATTATTCCTTTTGGGGGATTAACTGAACCTATCAGACCATTGGCTTAAGACCATCAGAAAGTAGAGATATTTATATTCTAATTTATAACAGTAGCAAAAACATAGTTATGAAGTAGTAGTATAAATAATTTTATAGGTGGGGGTGTCACTACATCATGAGTAACTGTATTAAAGGATCATAGCACTAGGAAAATTGAGAACAACTGGTTTAGATTAATGTCTCCTGTAGCTCAGGCTTGCATCATACTATGTAACTGAGAATTGCTGTGAACACCTAATCCTGCCTCTGCTACCTAGTGCTGGAGAGACAGTCTTGCAAATCCTACCAGGCTAGACCTTTACTGGTCTGTGTCATGGAGAAAGATCAGTGAGTGAGCATCTTCCAATATCTGTAGATTTTACTGTGAATTTAAGAGTGAAGTGGGACCTGTGTAAGAAACGAGTTCACTAACCAACTCTAAAGCCAGTGTAGTCATAAGAGACAAAGGATGGGTAAGAAGGAAGGTAAAATCTTTCCTGCTGTGACTGTAGTGACATTAGCAATGTGTAGTGAGGTGATCAATTTTAGATGTTCCATAAATGTCCCATCTGGCCATTTCATGGGTCCACAGACCACACACAGGACCTGGTGTATTGGAGGAGGAACAGGAAGTGCTCTGAAAGAATGGGAGATTTTATTAAACTATAAATTTCCCAGATTAGGGTTTTGTCTGACTATAGCGTGTAAGGACAAAACTGGAGGATGTTTGCTCTCAGAGACATTTGATCACTGCTCACCCAGTAGGGTAACTGCTGATGTCTTGAAGCCCAGCTTTGTGGTCCTAGAGGGACTCTGGTTGGCAATTAGGAGCACCAGAGATAGTTTACAGGTTCTTTCCAGGATTCTCTTATTCTGCTGTACAGAGCTGTAAGGAGGACTACAAGCCATGCCTTGGTGAATGTAGAAGCAACTGTCCTCAGACCAGGAAGAACAGGTTGACTGAGCTGTCAGAGCTGCATGGAGAGGGATGAACCATGAGCCAAACAGGTTCTATTGTTCTTTGTGGTCACCTGGGTAGTGGCCCTTGGCCTCTGATCTTTGTTGAGTGTGGGGGAGGCTCTGCCATCCTGGCATGGGAGACTATGAGCTTGTAATATTGTTGCCTCACACTATGCAATGGAGAATTGCTTTACAAACCTAATCCTGCCTCTGTTGCCCAGTGCTGGGTAGATAGTCCTTCAATTTCTTCAGGACTGGTCCTTGACTGATCAGTGGGAAGGAAAAATAAACCAGCTAAGGAGTGACCTCCAGTCTCTCTGACTTTCAGTGTATGATTATAGATGAAAACGGTGAGTACATAGGTCAAGCTTGAAGCTGGTAGATTCACAGTGCAGGAAGGGAGAGACAGGAAAGTGGCTGAGAGCTTTCCTACTTCAACTGTAGTTGAGATTAGCAATGTGAAAGTAGGTAATCAATTTTAGGTGCTCCATAAATGTCCTGATGGTCATTTCTTATTCTCCACAGACCAGGCAATCAAGAATCTGGATAGAGAACCAAACTTATCATAAAACCAAATTGCTGTAGTTACAGTAGTTCAACCAAAATAGATCTGAGTAAAATGTGGCCCTGCCTAACAGGACTGTTATTTTACTGGTTTTAAACATACAACCTGAGATAGAAGGTTTGAGAAATCTTTGATGTGCTCTAATATAAATCCCTTGTTTCTGAAGCACATGACCTTAAATCCTGTTTCTACTCTTCAAAATAATTTTTTGAGATTATAACTATATCGTATCCACATTTACTTTCCTGTCCCCAACCTTACCATGACCCTATATTATCTTCTAATTCATGGCCAATTTTTCTTTAACAACAATTGTGAATGTGACCTGTGTTTTTCTGCCTGATTTCCCAGGTATGAGGTGATGGGTTGACTGCACTGCATATTGAGAGTGTAATGGAATGTGCATACAAAGGACCCTGTGCTTTGGATGAGGAACAGGGTATGCTCTAGGAAATTGGATGAATGTCTACTAAAATACAAACTTTTTGGACTATGGCCTTGTCCACTGGACTGTGATATCTGAGTAATTTGATCTCTGATCACACCCAGTAGGGGAGCTGATAATATTCTGAGGCCCTGCTGGGTGGCATTAGCCACTGAAGGACTCTGGGAAGACTTAGCAAGCAGGAATAATAGTGGGAGGTAGCTTACAGGTGGTTCTTTCTAGGATTCGTCTTTGCTTCTGTTGTAATAAGTTATAAGAAAGACCACAAGCTATGCCAGAATGAGTGTAGGCTGTTCAGAGAAGGTCTGTTGAGCTGTCATTTCTGCTGGGATTTGGATGGACCATGCACCAGGCTGTGGTTCTATTGCTCTATGTAATGACCTGGGCAGTGGTCCTTGTCCTCTAAGCTTTCCTGTGTCTGGATTTCCTGGGGAGAAGGAGACTCTGCAGCCCTGGCATGGTAGGATATTATGCTTGTAATATCACTCTCCAGTGTAGAAACAAAGTCATGCTTTTGGTATGCAGTGGGAAGACAGATTTGAGAACTGATAATCTGGTTTCTAGAAGTTCTGAATATTGCAGCCTACTTTCAAGTTTGTCTTATAATTGTTTCAAATAGTTTAAAAGCTGGTAGAACTTCAGTGATGTTAATTTAGCAATGCAAGATTAAAATGTTTCTAACTTTCTGCTACCACCAGCTGCAATAGTGTGATGCAGTGATGTTTAGTTCCAGGGGACAAAGGGAGTTTCAGAGCTGCAGAAGTTTCTTAGGTGTGTATGGTGTTGGGCAGGGAGATAGAGCAGAATCTATATCTTGTGCTATAATCCATTTGACAGGAAGCAGAAATTATTCTATATTGTTTTGTGCTTGGGCATAAGTATGGCTGGGTTTACCTGAAAACAGAAGGAGGTGTAAGGACTTGCAGGACCGTAGTAGTAGATCATCTCTTTTTGCAGAAAAGGCTCTAGAGCATGGGGCCTCTCAGGAAGAAATACCAGTACCTGGAGCATCAGTAACAACAGTTTAAGGGTCACTTGGAGTTAATTTTGTGAAAATTGTGAAGTCTTTCTTTAATTTCTATATACATAGAATCATAGGTATCTGAATCACATTGGTCAAGATCACACGTTTCCTGACTAAGTTTCCTTTGGTCTTTTGATTAATAGCTGACTATATTTTTCTACCTTTGTTCTTGGCTTTTTCTCTCCATTCTCTTTATTCTTTCCCAAATATCATACACATTCTTGATTGATCAGCTTTGTGGTAATTTTTTCCCCCGAGACAGGGTTTCTTTGTGGCTTTGGAGCCTGTTCTGGAACTCTCTCTGTAGACCAGGCTGGCTTCAAACTCACAGAGATCCTCCTGTGTCTGCCTCCTGAGTGTTGGGATTAAAGGTGTGTGCCACCACCACCCAGAAAGAAGTCATATTATGTCAGTCTGTGTACTATTTTTCATAATCCCATTGAGTAGTCTTTGTACTTATAATATGAATGTAGCTTTGTAATCAGCTTTCCTGTTATAAATTGTTGGGAATTATCATTTTACTGTAGTTATTTAAGGTGCAAATTTAACATACACATCATCTTAATTTTGATGCATCCTGTGTCCAAGGATCATTTATTTACTTCTTTATTTATTTAGGTTTTGTTCCTCTTGTTAATCTGTGAGAGACTTTTGGTTTATTGGATAAAAGGTATTATGAATGTTGGCAGGTGGCTCAGCACATATTAACTTTGGAGGTGACCTAAGTTCAGATACCTACCATCAAGTTGTGAGGCTCATAACTCTACCATTTCAGATTGAGGGCATCTGAATCCCTCTTTTCTCTGTTGCTTGTATACATGTGGAAGAAATTCTCACTTTTGCACAAACATATGCAAAAAATGGCAATAAACTTGTTTCCAAAAGTGCTAGTGACTTACAAAGCAATAGAGAAAAACAAGTTGCTTTAGGTGTGCACTGATTCTTTAAAAATCTGTTATCTTGCATTTTGTTTTAAAATGTTTTCATTTCCTCACTCTGATTGCAGACTTACAGGCAATCATCAATCAGGGGGAGCAAAATGGGGTCTAAGTGATCCTACCAGACATACTTTTCTTTACTATAAGATAATGAATTTTTCTTAAGTAGTCAAAACTATTTTTTATAAAGTTAAGGCACAAGAAGGTTTCAAGTGAATCTCTCCATTTCTGGTAGAACAGCCTTCCGCACCCCAGTCATTTTCTATTATTGGTAAAGGATAAAGAACTGAAGTGTATAGGATGAGTGCTGGTTAGTAATTTCTTAGAGTTTTATTTTGGTTAGAATCTTGTTTTTCTTTAAAGGAGGATAATAGGTCTTTGTCAGTGCTACCCATCTATATTGTTGATTTTATTCATTATTATCTAAGTATATTGTTTATTTTCTGGAAAATAATGGTCTCACCAATTTTGTATTCAGAAGATTTCTCATGTTATGAGTTCCTTGAGTTTTTGTTGGTTTGGGAAGTTTCTGTGGAGAGACAGTTTTAATTTTCTCTTCTTTGTCTTAGATGTTTGCCTCTTTCCATTTCCTGGCATATCTATCTTTGTTTGTGTTTTTGCTGCTTAAGTGATCGATATGATTAATACATTGCCTTTGGATCTTTCAAACCTTCTTGTATATTATTGTCTCTTTCTAGATAGCCTCAGCTATCAGCATGACATAGCTTAGACTGATCTGAGAAAATACCAATTGAGAATATGCCTAGATCAGAATACCTGATTAAGGTATCTGAGAGAGATTTGTTGATTTTGATTAATATAGGAAGGCTCTTCCGCTGAGTTGGCAATATCTGAGCATGCAGCCCTGGGATAGATAGGAGAGCTAGTTGAGCACAAGGCAGTGACAAAGCAAGAGGGAAAGCCAGAAAACAATGGTTCCACATTTTTTGCCTTTACTTATTAGCTTCAGTATCTATCCTACACTGTCATAAGGAGGAATTGTGAAATAGGGTTAACAACCAAATAAAAATGTTCATTACCTGAGTTGCTTTTGATTGCATAATTTAATAACAACAACAGAGAACAAAGTTGGAACAAAAATGGGACTCAAAGAGGATTTTGTTGCTGCAAAGGACCTGGGAATGTTGACTATTAATAGAATGCTTAAGAAGTTAGAAAACTGTTCAGAGAGCTTAATCATCTGTTTTTGTAGGACCCAGAAGATGGGAATGTTGCCAGTAATGGCAGAGAGTGGAGGTCAAGGTCATAGGATTTTACTGGGCAGTAGGCTCTTCAAGGAATCATGGAGCTGGCCCAGCCTAACTCCCTTTAGAGACCAGGTTAAAGTCCATGGTTCCTGGGTCACTATATACCTCCCAGTTCCTGACAGACTGTTGTGTTCCCTCAGGCAGTTAAGCATTCAGGCTGATTTGTGCTTCTTTGTATGATCCCTTAGTAGTCAAGGAATCATGAATGCTTAACAGGACAATTGAATGTAAATATTGATCTTGTGTGTGCTGTATAGCTTGCAAACTTCATTATATCCTTTTATAGACATAGGGGGCTTGGTCATTTCCCCACTGCCCAGACTCATAATAATTATACAGAATTTTTATTAATTGTAAGACTGCATACCCAATAGCTTAGACTTCTTATTAAGTAACTTTTACATCTGAAATTAATCCATTTTATATTAATCTGTGTATCACCACATGGCTGTGACCTACTGGTAAGGTTCCATCCAGCATCTGTCTCCTTCAGTAGCTACATGGCATCTCCCTGATTCTGCCTTCTCTTCTCCTCTATCTCCATTTGGCATTCCCACCTTGTTCTATTCTGTGCTGCCATAGGCCCAAAGCAGTTTCCTTATTATCCAATGAGAATAAAACATATTCACAGCATACAGAGGGTAACTCTTACATGTTAATTTAATCAATTTCTATTCATCTGTGTATTGCCATGTGGCTGTGGCTTACCAGATAAATTTCTCAGCGTCTGTCTCTGGTGGGGCTACATGACTTCTCTCTGACTCAGCTTTCTTCCTTCTAGCATTCAGTATAGTTTTCACCAGCTACCTAAGTTTTGTCCTATAGCTCTGTTATAGGCCCAAAGCAGTTTCTTTATTAACTAATGATAATCACAGCATAGAGAAAGGAATTCCACAATTTGAGTTTCTGTAGCCTCAACCCATTTCCTGTTCTTTGTGCCTGCTGTGTGGTTGAAACTAATCAGTCAGCTTTCTTCTTTTGCTGTCATAACTTTCCACCATCATAAACTCTATCACTAAATCACACAGGACTCAGTAGAATTAACTGCTATTTAGTGATAAGGTGGTTTGGTAGCCTACTGTTTTCATTTTTGTTTGTTACATTTTGAAGACAAGGTTTGCCTGTGTAGCCCTAGCTGTCCTGAAAGTGGCTCTATATATCAGGCTGGCTTCAAACTCAGAGAATTTCTGACTCTGACTCCCAAGTGCTGGGGTTAAAGGAGGT
The DNA here is from genome assembly GCF_982192425.1 of Myodes glareolus. Taxonomy (NCBI): domain Eukaryota; kingdom Metazoa; phylum Chordata; class Mammalia; order Rodentia; family Cricetidae; genus Myodes; species Myodes glareolus. The sequence goes on from NC_142031.1 coordinate 100,996, forward strand.
CTTTTTTGTTTTTATATTGTTGTATGGTGGGTTTGTTCCTATCGAGAATATGCTGTTGTACTGAGCTTCACCCATATCTTGAATTTTAAAATTTGACAGAGGGTATCATTATGTTTCCCAGAATGGCATGTACTCATAACATTTATACTGCCTGTGCCTTCTGTGTTATTGGATTGTAGGTGCATAACCTTCTTCCTGCCTGTTTTGTTTGTTTTGAATTTTTATTTTAAAAAGAGTATTATACCTGAATGCATGGATATGTACCATGTGAGTACCTGGTCCTTACATTGATCAAAAGATGGTATTAGAAACCTTGAACTTGGAATAATGGAGAGTTATGATTCCCCCGTATAAGTCCTTGAGCCCACCTGTATGCAAGACTAGGAGGACTCTTTGATGTTGAGCCATCTTTCCTGCTCTGTGCTGATTATTTGTAATCAGCATATTAATTTCTATTGTTTTCATTAGTCCATTTGTAATTTTTTAAACACACAGTGCCTTTTAGTAAAATCTCATTTTTGTTGCAGTTTAAATGGGCAACATCAGGTTTCTGGTAGATGAATAAAGAGTTGAAGTGAATGTGTAACTCTTTGTAGAAACTTTAGCAAAAGCCTATTAGTTGTTTCTAGCTTTTATGTTTGTTTTATTGATTTTTTTTTACATGTGAAACAGGTATTTAGCATCATTTTTTGGCTGCCCTAGCAGTGATTGCATGGACTAGGCTAGTATTTAACTCAGAGGCAGATAGATATACATGCCTCTGCCTTCTGAGTGCAAAGATTAGAGGCATGATTCAATGCATTTAACTTTTTCATTTTATTTTCTTTTGTAATTAGGAATTAATCATTCATACAATTTTTCTTATCTGTACTCTATACTGGTGACCTGTTTATGTACCTTTAATTGTTGCTTAGTAGGCATTTCTCTTGCAAGGTGATATCCTATTCAAAGGGTTCAGAAATGACAGAGGTGAACCTCCTATTCAGTTTGCTTCTGAAGTGACTTGGTGATTAAATTATGATATCTTTGTCATGGAATAAGTATGGGGAGCACCAGAATTATATGACCATACTGTCAAAGAAGTATACATTTACAGTCTTGTCAAAATCATACTTTCTGTTGTACACCTGTATGGGATATTTTAGAATTCAGTGACCTATGATGACGTGCATGTCGACTTCACTTGGGAAGAATGGACTTTGCTGAATCCTTCCCAGAAGAATCTCTACAGAGATGTGATGGTAGAGACCTACAGAAACCTCACTACTATAGGTAAGACTGCATTATCTTTCATGTTTCAAATAAGGGAACAACTATTCATTGGGTAATGATGCTCTTTTGTAATGTGATTGAGAAAGAAGAATGGGGTAAATAAATCAGGCATGGTTGAAAGGTTTGCTTCAAACGGTAACTAAATTTTTTACAATTTTTAATATAAAACATACAATTTCTGGCATTATATTTTAGGATATATTTGGGAAGACTATAATATTGAAGAACATTGTCAAAATTCTAGAAGACATGAAAGGTAATTTTCATGTATAAGAAGAAACAAATGTACCTATGAAGAATTTGTTATTAATCCTATATGTTTTAAACAAAAGCAACAATGTAAATAAGAAAGTAAATTGATGTTTATTAAATTCTCACAAAATCATATACCTTAATTTCAGATAGGTGAACTACATTTGCAAGTCATTCTTTTAAGAAAGAAAACAATGTGGTAACCTATATTATCATTTGAATCATAATACACTGAGAGCTATACTGTAAAGTTGCCAATCCATTTATCTCATATTATTCATATTATAAAAGATATACACGTTGAAAAAGTGATAAGTAGATCTCTGAAACTATCTATTACACTAATAGTCCATGTAAAAGGTAGTTTAATCCATATACTTGTAGCTCTGTTAAGTATAGTGAGGGGGCATTTAGGGTTATGAATCAAGGGGCAGCTGTTATGGAGTGGCCTTAATCCATAAACCACAAGTCTATGAGGACAGAAAGTCAAATTGGATGAACTCAATGTGGAAACCTTATATTTGTTATTCTTCGTTTACTGGGTACATCATATATTACTCTGGATACAAGACACATGAGCATAGGGATGTGAAAAGACATAACAATCCTCTCTCTCAGAACAAATACAAAATATGTAGGAGTCTCCATGTTGAGTATACATGTTGAATTTGATATACACGTATAGAAGTAATTGGTTTACTAGTCCCATTGTTAATATATCAACAAACTCACATTTCAGAAAAGTACCATGAGTACTAGGACTGTGTAAATACTTCTGTTTGTCCTAGTTCACTTAGCAAATGTAGCATCACTCGCAGTATAGGAAACGTTATGAATACAATAACAGTGGTAAAGTTCTGAGATGTTAAGTTCTCTTCAAATACATGAAAATTATCATACAAAAAAGATTCTGTAAATGTGAACCATGTATTAAAGGCTGTTATCAGTTATCTTCAAAGATGAAAAGCAAACATTAATGAATGGGAAAAAGAAGATTGTAAACATGGTGATAAAACCTTAACATATAATTCCTCTTTAAAATAGGACTAAATTGTAAAATTAATTTATTCAGATAAAAATATTCAACAATGTATTAAATGTAGTAATGCTTTAACATGTACCATTATCATTGTAGGAATGAAAAAAGTCAAACTAGAAAGAAAAGTTCTGCAGATTCTCAATGTGTTAAAACCTTTGCACGTGACAGTGATCTTCACAGTCATGAAAAAACACATACTACATTAAAACCCTATGAAGGAAATGAGTTTGATAATGCCTTTTCACATCACAGTCATCTTCAAATGCATAAAAGAACATGCACTGGAGAGAAATCCTATGAATGTAATCAGTGTGGTAAAACCTTTGCACATTACAGTGATCTTAAAAGGCATGAAATAATCCATACTGGAGAGAAACCCTATAAATGTAATCAGTGTGCTAAAGCCTTTGCATGTCACAGTAGTCTTCGAAAACATAAAAGAATTCATACTGGAGAGAAACCCTATGAATGTAATCAGTGTGCTAAAGCCTTTGCATTTCACAGTAGTCTTCGAAAACATAAAAGAATCCATACTGGAGAGAAACCTTATGAATGCAATCAGTGTGCTAAAGCCTTTGCATTTCACAGTAGTCTTCGAAAACATAAAAGAAGCCATACTGGAGAGAAACCCTATGAATGCAATCAGTGTGGTAAAGCCTTTGCATGGCACAGTCATCTTCAAAGTCATGAAAGAACCCATACTGGAGAGAAACCCTATGAATGTAATCAGTGTGGTAAACACTTTGCATATCACAGTAGTCTTCGAATACATAAAAGAAGCCATACTGGAGAGAAACCCTATGAATGTAATCAGTGTGGTAAAGCATTTGCACAACATAGTCATCTTCAAAGTCATGAAAGAACCCATACTGGAGAGAAACCCTATGAATGTAATCAGTGTGGTAAATCCTTTGCACAGCACAGTCATCTTCAAAGTCATGAAAGAATCCATACTGGAGAGAAACCCTATGAATGTAATCAGTGTGGTAAAGCCTTTGCATTTCACAGTCATCTTCAAAGTCATGAAAGAACCCATACTGGAGAGAAACCCTATGAATGTAATCAGTGTGGTAAAGCATTTGCACGTAACAGTACTCTACAAAATCATGAAAGAACCCATACTGGAGAGAAACCCTATGAATGTAATCAGTGTGGTAAATCCTTCACACAGCACAGTCATCTTCAAAATCATGAAAGAACCCATACTGGAGAGAAACCCTATGAATGTAATCAATGTGCTAAAGTCTTTGCACGTAACGATACTCTAAAAAGTCATGAAAGAAGCCATACTGGGGAGAAACCCTATGAATGTAATCAGTGTGCTAAAGCCTTTGCATGGCAAAGTCATCTTCACAGGCATGAAAAAACACATACTGGAGAGAAACATTATGTATGTAATTAGTGTGGTAAAGTCTTTGTTTATCATAGTCATCTTCAAAGACAAACAAACACATGCTGGAGAAAAGCCCTATGAATGTAATGAGTTTGGTAAAGGCTTTGCACTTCACAGTTCTCTTCAAATGCATAAAAGATTACACACTGGAGATAAACTCTATGAATGTAATCAGTGTGGTAAAGCATTTGCATGTATGAATAATCTAAATCATGAGAAAAGAATCATACTGCAGAGAAATCCTATAAATGTATTCAGTGTGATAAAGTTTTGTACTTTATATAGGAGTAAAACTTTTGTGTGCAACAATCTGTTAAAATCTTTGCATATTACAATGGACATTGACTACATGAAAAAGATACTGAGGACTTCTTATTAGAAAGTGTTTGGTAGATCTTTAACCAAAACACTTATAATCAGCTGCACAATGATTTGGGATTCTCTTCTGTATGCTGTGAATGTATTTTGTTACCATTGTCTAATAAAGAAGCTGGTTAGGGCCTATAACAGGGCAGCAGAGAGAAAGGCAGGAATTCCAAGCAGAGATAGTGGAGAAAAGAAAGTGGAGTCAGACTCCATGTATCTGCTGAAGGAGACAGATGCCCTTACTGGTAAATCACAGATTTTGTGGTAAAATTAACATTTAAATTAACATTTAAGAGTAATTAAAAACTCTCAGTGTAAAAACGGTGGAGAGGCTTGAACGCTATCCTGATTGGTTAATGCCATTCTGCTGGTCTGAGCATGTGCAAGCAAGGGTGCAGGCAAGGGTGCTCAGCCCCACGCGGCCAAGCCAGGTATACCTCCAAACTGCAGGACCACCTGTGCCTCCAGGTGGCTCCCCACATCTCCCTCTTCTCTTGTTAATAAGAGCAATAAGGCAAAACTATTTTTCAATCTGGTCCCCACCTCACTTGGGCTAGCAGGTAGCACACCAATCAAAGACATACAGCACTTCCACCTAGACACAGCATGCCAAGAATATCTCTGCTCCCACCCATTCCTAAGGAAGGAAAAGGCAAAGTAGAGTCAGTCAGAAAATCGTTAAGAGATAAGAGGTTGCACAGGGTGTTGCTCAAGTCGATGTTGTGAAACAGTTGCTCTTGGCACCGCCCAGAAGGTCATCTCTGCTGTCTCTGCACGAATCTTCCACAGCAGGACACTCAGCATCCACTGGGTCATCTCTCTTCTTTATTTCTCTTGTCAGTCTCGCTGGCACCCAGATGTATGGCAGCATTCCTAGAAAAACATAAACAAAACTCTCCTCCCAAATTAACATTTTAGAGTACTAAAAACTCTCAGTGTAAAAATTCAGCACAATCAGTACTGGAAGTAGGCTGGTTTTGAACTTAGAGATCTACATGTCTCCGTTTCAAAGAGCAAATCTTTCAAACAGAGCATGTCTGTCTGATGCTGTTTTTCCAGCAATATTTTGAATTAAAAATTAAGTGTAAAGAATGCAAGAGAAATCCTTTCTCTCGGGGAAGCTGTCACTGGTAGTCCCCCTCTATTGTCTAATACCAAAACAGTTGTCACTGGGAATTGAACTCATGACCTTTGGAAGAGCAGTCAGTGCTCTTAACCTCTGAGCCATCTCTCCAGCTCCCTTTTCAAATGCGAAAAAAACCTCTAGGTAGCATTGTTTTATTCCACCTGTTGCCAGAGGCAATAGGTAATGGTAACCAGGTTGACGCGCCTTTATTATGATAATTAGGACCAGTTCTTTGAGGGAAAATGGACATCGGCATTCGATCTGACTACTTCCTGCTGACAAAGGGACGTTGTGAATTTTTTGGGGGATAAATGTTTTTATCTGACTAAATTTTTGGCAACAAATGTTTTTATCTGACTGAATTTTTGGCGACAGCAGCTGTGAGCGGTGGCAGCAGCAGTGGACGGCGGCTCCGCCTCTGAGGCCCATTGTGGCGCGCTCCGCATGGCCCAAAGGCATGGCCCCGCCCCGTTTATCCCGTAACTGCGAACTGTACCTCAGCCTCACCTCACCTCAGGCATTGAATTCGCACCGCCGGCCGTGAGTCTTTTCCAAGCTCCGGCGAGGGGGGCATCCGCCCACCCGTGGGGGGGCTTCTCCTGCCCGGTCTGCCCGCGCGTGGAGCCCCGTTCTCTGGGAACTCACCTCCCCGCTCGGGGAGGGCCCGGTTAGGGCCGCGGGGGGGCCCCAGTCTCAGACCTTCCCAGGGGCCGGGGAGTGACGAGCACTCAGCACGTGGGCCCGCCGATGAGCTTCCTCCGCCTGCCCATGTTGCTATGGAAACGCGGTTCAGAGTTTGACCCCTCTCCGTCTTTAGGTCTTTAGCAGCGCTGCTGCTCACCACGCAGCTTCCGCTTCTGCCTCCCGAGTGCTGGGATTAAAGGCGTGCGCCACCACCGCCCGGCCACTTCCTCAATCAAAATTAAAGTTTTCTGTACGTGAGAGCCAGAGACTGAGCTCTCTTAACAAAATTAGGCGAAAATCACCTCAAAAACTCTGTGGCTCTTTAAGAACAAGAAAGGCAGTCTTCAAGCATGATCAAACTCGCCTCCCTACGAGACTGTTGCCCCGGTCTCTAACAGTGAGTACGGACGGAGGAAGCCGCGGATCTCCCAACCGTAAACCTCGCCTTTTTTGCTGTTGTTTTTATTTACATTCCTCCTGCACTGAACTTAAGGGATTTTTCTTCCCCGTTGCTTTCTGTACCTTCTTTCAGATACCTTAACTTTGATTTTCTTTTTAGGCCTATACTTTTTCCATTCTTTTTCCTCCCCTTTCTGGAGGATTTAACTGATGTCACTCACCGCTCCACGTGTTCAGAGTTCTGAAATTCACGGCTCTCTGTGTCCTGGTGTCTGATCTCGGCTTTTTCTCCCGGGCTGGGCGCTTCCTTCTCAGGGTCCCCCAGCGTAGTTGTCAGGGTCCCTCGGTGTCCCGGGGTTTCGAGCACCAGTTGCGGCGCGCATCCTGACCAGCAGGAATGAACGCCACCAAAAACGAGAATTCCTTCCCTGGTCACGTCTTTATTCGGAGCCCTTTGATTGAGGAAAATTGGGGGAAGGGAAGATAGAGCCTGGACGAGAGAAAGCTTAGAGAGAGAGGAAGTAGAGTCCAGAGGCAGCTGCTTTTAAACGGTGGAGAGGCTTGAACGCTGTCCTGATTGGTTAATGCCATTCTGCTGGTCTGAGCATGTGCAAGCAAGGGTGCAGGCAAGGGTGCTCAGCCCCACGCGGCCAAGCCAGGTATACCTCCAAACTGCAGGACCACCTGTGCCTCCAGGTGGCTCCCAACAGTAAAATACAATATAATAGGAATGGGTTAATTTAAGATGTTAGAATTAGCTATTAAGAATCCTGAGCTAATTCTAGGCCAAGCAGTGTTTTAATTAATTAATATAGTCTCTCTGTGATTATTTCTGGTCTGGGCAGCTAGGAATGAACAAGAATCCTCTGCCTATAACACAAGATTATTTCTTCTGTAGAAATAAATTTGACAGTGTTAACTATGTTTTCAAGCATTATCATTTCCTTTTTATGTTGTTTGTACTTACAAACTCATGGTAAAATGAATTTGTGAATTTATGAAGCCCTATGTGTAGGGCAAATGGGCCAGTCAAAAAACACATCCAGACCCTGAAAACAGAGCCAGTGAATTACATGATTTTTGACTGTGAAACTGGAGCCAAAGAAATACATTCTGACTCTAAAACTGAGACAAAGAAACACACTTTGTTCCTGAATCCAGAGCCAATGAGAGAAACACCTGACCCTGAAACCGGACTCATTTCATAAGTTTTCCCAAATGATTTATTCCATCATCTTAGAAGGTTCTCAGACTTCAAGCCTACCTGATTGCTTCATGGTGAAGAAAAACTCTGTAAGCCATTGGGTACCTTAACACCTGTATTATAGGAATGAATTCTTACAAGAGAAAAACATTCATGAGTGAAAATATGTTTAAAGAGTTGTTTTAATTGTGATTATGTGATATCAGAGTGTTTTTCTGTGAATGTGCATACTGGTTTCTGATCATGTTAGACCCTTGGATTTTCTAGCAGAAGTTACAGGAAGTTGTCAAAAATTAGATCTTGGTCCTGGGGTTGTACATTTCTTAACTGCCCAGCCATGTTTCTAGTGCTCTAGATATTTTAAAGCCTATGTGTTTCAATTCAAAGTCAGGAACTAGGGAGAATCTCACACAGATGAAAACTCTATATCTGAAAATGATTTTGTAAAGACTTTAGACCTCACAGTTGTCTTTAGCTTCAAGAAAAAAATATTTCATTCATTTATTTTTTATCATAGCCCCATGAAAATGTCATTAATAGCAGTAAGGTGTGATTGGTTGTTCTAAGTTCATCTTTACCTCAGCCTTGGTGACTCAGAAGATTGATAGCATCAGAAACTAACTTAGACTTGGTGCTTAAAGAATTTTTCCAAGCCAAAATCTCCACAAAATGAGGGGAAAGTACAGTGAATGATCAGGAAAGAAGTGACAATAAAAGTCTTTTAATGATGGTTGACTATTTAACTATAGCCACAAGAATGAGTTTATCTCCAATAAGGTACTGATATATTTTTATTTCAATTCTAATGCATAATCTAAAAGATAGTTTTGATCTGTAGATCTCCATCTGCCTAAGTGGCTAGACTTGCATCCTCCTGTCGCTATTTAAATTGTTCAATGTATAACCTCAGGCCTGAACCTAAAAAAAAAACACATAAGGATGACAGTGTATGTGGAATGCAAAATCTGGGCCAGGTTGTCTCCTCTTTTAGCATTAACCACCATTGAATGCATACTGTTATTAAAGGAATTCATGTCTATTAACTTTAAGTGTGTGAATGATTTATTCCTGGGAAGGCATATTAATTCTAGAATAGCAGTACCTCCAGCATTGTAGAAAAATGTTTCTGAGACAAACTTTTGTATGTTGGATAAGGTTGCCTTGATCCCATGCCATTGCTCCCCAGAGCAATGACCTTGTTTCCCTTGTGATTAAACTAAATACTTAGATTAAAGAACTCAACCACCACTGAGCTCTAAAATTAAAAATTTGAGTCATGTAGTCAACTGTCCATTTTATTAATAGGAAAAGGATTTGTATGTGGAGCATGGCTTCCACCTTCAGACCAGAAGAGGAGGAATAGTTTACTGCATACACTGTCAGTAAGCAAACAGCTGCTGGAGTTACCATTATGAAATAGCTTCTAAATGTGACAGGATCAGGGATTTTGTAATTTCCCAGCGTGTGTTAATCTATGTCATGTGAATGAAGGCAGGATAGATTTTGGGTGTACAATTCGGAAAGGTTAGCTTGAGTCAATAAATATTGAATTTCTAACACAGCAACTCTCCTATGCTTATGTGTTCAATCCTGCCTGTCATTATATCCAGTAGCTGTAGCTGTGTGTTTCAGGTCACAGGACTCATCAGCTGACATTGCACATAGGGCATGGTGAAGTAATATCTTTTTAATGTCAGTCTCTATACCAGTTAATGTTTTTCTCTTTTTCAAAGTCAATATAACTGTGTGTTTTTAAAAATTATATTTATGTTTTTTTATAAAAGATAATTCTTGTTTTCACTTTTTAAATTTTATTTACTTTATATGCATCACTGCTCTAATCTGTTTCTATTCCCTATTGTTTCCAGTCACTAAGAATTTCTTTCCATTTTTCTCAAATGCTGTTGATCATTTCTGTCTTCGGAAGCTTAGGCTTATCTCACACTATAGAGTTGAAAATTGCTTTGAACACCTAATCTTGCTTCTGCTGCCCAGAAAGCAATTCCTGAAACTGCTTCAAGACTGGGCCTTAACTGTTCAGTGAGAAGAAAAATAGATGAGTAAATGAGTGTCCTCCGACTGACAGACTGTAAAGCAGGTGTAGTCCCAGCACAGAAAGGGATGGCCAAGAAGTTGCATGCAAGTTTCCCCCTTAGACCATAGCTTACATTAGAAATCAGTAGTGAGGTAATCAATTTTAGATGATTATTAAATGTTCTGACTCGCCATTTCTTGAATCCAGAGAGCAAGAAATCAAGAATCTGGATAAAGAACATAACTTATCATGAAACCAATTTACAATAGTTACACTAGTTTGACCAAAATAGAACTGAATAAAATGGTGTGGCCCTGCCTAAAAGAACTTATTTTACATATTTAAGATGCACATCCTGAAATAAAATGTGTGACTAATATGTTGTGCTCTCTAATACAAATCCCTAGTCTCTGTAGCATGTAATCATAAAGCCTTTTTATGAATAATTTTTCTAGAATAATTTTGTGGATTATATTTCCATCATTTCCATCATCTCTTTCTTGCCTCTAAGCCCTTCCATAGACACTTCATTGTTTTCTAATTCATGGCCTCATTTTGATTTAACAAGAGTTACTGTTTTAATGCGACCTTTGTTTGGCTTCAGGACTTCTTAGCTCTGAGGGAATGGGTTGGTTACACTGGTCAGTGACTCTGTAATGGAATACATACACAAGGGACCCTGTATCTTGGAAGAGGAATAGGAGTCTGGAAGACTTTCTACTGAAATACCTATTTAGCAGACTAGGACTCTCTCTTACCCTAGAGTGGAATGGCAAAGCTGGAAAGGGCTGTACTGGTTTAGTCATTGGTTTCTGCTCATCCTGTAGGAGAGCTGCTACTGCCTTGCAGCCCAGCTGGGTAATAGTAGTTATTGAGGGAATCTGGGCAAGCCTAGCAATAAGGGGCTTCAGTGGGAAGTAGATTGTGAGCCATGATGGAGCCAATAGAGAGTCATGAGGATATTTCTTAACCCTAAATTGTTTAATTTTGCCTCCAGTCCTTATCCCACCTTCCTCTGATGAGATAACACTACCATTGTGGGGTTGGGGCAATGACTGATCTGGTTTCTTCCAGTGGATTTTAGGGTATCAGGTGGCAGTATTGTGATATGATTCCATAGAGACTCTTGTAAAGACCAAACTCTCAGATGTAGACAGAAAAGGAATTCCTTTACTGTTGTCTGGGAAGAACTAAAATGTCCAAATTTCATAAGACATTCTTGATGAGCTCATAATAGTCCCTGTCTATTAGATGTTTTCCTTTAATCTCTACAGTTGGTCTCCAGAATGATGAACCCCCCACCAACTTTCACACCCATTTATAGCTGTTTTATCAGTTCAAAGTTGGCATGATTCCATTCCCATGTAGCTTTTGTATAGAGAGAGTAAAAGGTACTTAAGATCATTTAATTTGAATGTTAAAACAAAAATGTCCTGTCCTTCTTTGCTGTGCGAAGGTGTTCCAGGAGCCAAGGGGTGATGTCTCACATCTGGGCAACATCTTTTTATCAAGGAGAAAAATATTAGTGAGATTTGCTATTTAAATAACATCTCATGTAGACTTATATCTAATGTCTGTTGGGTTAGATCCCTTGTATTGTTACCAGTTCTCTTAGTCCTTGATTGAATTTTCTCCTTAAATACTGAAGAAGAATGCAGGTTGCCAAAATTAATCTTTTTTCTGAGTTGTTAAGGACAGTTGACCAACTAGTCCTCAGAGGTCACTTGGGCTTGGAAGGGATCTTAGATTCTTCAAGTCTCACTTTTATTGTGTGTCCATCAATGTGAGAATAATACAAAGGCTTTGCTTTATGTACTGTGGCTTTCTTTGAAGCCTTGAGGAAATATTTCCCACAGTGATTCTCCATTTTAGACTGGATAATGTTTCAGATTCATTGAGTGGGTTCTCCATGGCCTCCACGAACTGGACAATACGTGATCAATGACCTTTTGTTCCTAGGAACCTCACTGACCTTGTATGGAATGGGGAGAAAAACTCCCCTTTTTAGTCCTTCTAACCACATTAGAATAGCCTCTAAGAATAATTATTAAACAGCTAGAAGGTCATTTTTACACCAGTTTTGTACTTTTAACTACTTTATAATATTTCAATATTCAGATACAACTTAATAAACTTTATTTGACATACATTTTAGACAGTCCTTGAAATAGTTGATATATGATCTTGCCAACATCAATAAATATATGATCTCTAAACCTCATCCTTTATATACCTTAAACAACTTACTCAGACCCTCACAGCATGCAAAACCTTTCCTGTCTTGTTTATTCTGGAGCCACACAGTCATCATTATTTTCTTATATTTAAGTCTTTTTTTCATTAAGGGCATTTACACATTTATCTTCTTCTAATATGTTCTTTTATGTACTGCTTCGCTTTTCTAATATGAGAAATAGAAACATTGACAAATATGTTTATCATCTGTTGTGAGGTTTTTCTCCCCTGTGGTAGGGGAGGAAGCAATGTAAGTCCCAACTGTTAGTCCCAGTGAAGATGCAAAATATAATTTCACCAACGTCCATCCTGAGGAACCAAGGAGTTTGTTGAGCTTATTTACTGAGCATGGGTGAAAAGATACGTATAAAGATTTTGATACTGTAGTAGTTTTAGTCAAAATGACACCCAATGTCCCATGGAGAGTGGCACTATTGGGAGCTGTGGCCTTGTTGGAGGAACTATGTCATAGTCACTTTCTGCTGCCTGTTGATCTGGATGTAGAACTCTCAGTTCTTTCTCCAGCACTGGTCTGCCTATATCCACCATGTTTTCTGTCATGATGATAATGGACTAAACCCTCTGAAACTGTAAGCCAGCCTCAATCAAATATTTTCCTTTATAAGTTTTGCTATGGTCATGGTGTCTCTTCACAGCAATAGAAACTCTAAGATACCCAAAAGCCATATAACTAAAAGATGACTATTATATGTGATTATCTATTAACCTATGTTTCTTAATTATACATTACATCTTATGTAGATTTTTGAGACAGATTTTTTTCTGTAGATTTGTAGTCTTTCCTGGAACCAGATCTTGTAGATCAGGCTGGCCTTAAACTCATAAAGATCCACCTGCCTCTGCCTCCCATGTGTTGGGATTAAAGTTATGTGCCACCACCGCCCAGTTATACATTACATTTAAAAATGAGATGCAGAAGCACAATACCTTAATCAAGAGCATTAATATACATATATAACAAAATTGAACTTGAGTTTTGATCAATAAACTAAGATCCATACCAATTCAAATCTCCTGGGTAGAAAATGTCTTATTAGATTACACATCCTAGTCACAGTCCTTCACTGAGGGAACAACAGTCAGTACCTGAAGCAGAGACCATGGAGGAATTCTTCTCATTGGATTCCTCTCCATGGTCACTGAGCTTGCTCTTTTATATAACCTATGGCCTCCTACCCAGGCATGGTACTAGCCACATCAATCACTAATCAAGAACATACACAGACTACCTGTACCAAGTATAATAGAGTCATTTTCTTGATTAAGGTTCCCTCCTAATAGATGTCTAATTGAAAAATCTCACCCTCACAAATAATCTCCTTTCAATTTGAGACTCAAAGATATAACTATTAATCTTCACAGATAAGCTCCTTTCACTTTAATACTTAAACACATTACTACTAAGCCATAACCTTTCCTTTCTTACTTATCCCTAATATCTCAAGTCAGTATCATATCATAAAACACGACATAGCTTTAAAAATCCCAAAATGTTTAATTCTTTTTAATTTCAACACTTATAAAGATTAGTCTCTTAATTGTGGGCTCCTATTACATTAAAAACAAGTTAAATACTTCTTTATTCCAAAATGGAAGAAATGGAAGAACAAAGACATGGTCACAATTAGATGACGCTGCCTATGATTCCAGTCCTGCCCCTTCTTAACCACCCCCAGATACACAAATGTTTAAATAAACAATGCCCAGGGGTCTCCCATGTCCTCCTACCAAGCTGAGAGCTCCCATATTATATATAACTCATCATGTACTCCATACTAAAGCAAGTCCACAGGAGACATGTCTCTATGAAGGAATGGCTTCCTTGTGTGAGAGCAGAAAGGTAGCAGGGATGTGTCTCAGCTGGGAAGGACTTGTCTAGAGTGTTCCAGTTAGAGACTGTGGGTGTGGCTCAATGGCAGAGTGCTTACCCAGCATGCATGCGGCCAGAAATAAAAGAATCATCCTGAGTTGTCTGTGGTTTTGATGTCAGAACCAAGAAAACAGATGAGGTCATTGTGGCTAAGCTGTTCTGTGTTTTCTAGGGATTCTCTGCTTCCATTTTGGATGGCCTTCCATACATGCCCAAGTTGAGGGTGGGATTTACTCCTCTCAATGGAGATCCAACTTTCTCAATTCCATTTGCAGAAGAACCCTTCTTACCAGTTATGTGTTCTTGGTAACCTGGTCAGAAGCCATTTAATCATTTTTATAGTTGGTCTTCTCAAACATTGTTCAGGCCATGTGATTCCAGAGGAAACTCCACAGATGGGGAGGAGTGCTGATGGCAGGCTCTGGAGTGAAGGAAGTGGTAAGCAGACATTTCTATACATGCCCTTGACATGCCCAGAGGTGTTTCCCCAGAGGGTCTAAGATTGGTGATGTTGGTCATGAAGATGAGCCATAGGGGGCCATTAGAAGGAACCACAAGAGACAGCTAGAGGGTGAAGGCAGTGATTGTCACAGCAGCTTTCTTCCCACACCCCTGGATCCTGACATGAACTGAGTTTTAGAGTTGAACCCATTAAGTGTAGATGAAGTGGTTTTCTGGGGAACTGAATCCTGTGTTCAATGGTAGACAGAGCCATGCTTCCCCCAATGGACATATACTCCTTACTCAGTGAGTGGGATCTGGAGAGAAGGGAGTTTCCAACCTTAGGCAGAAGATTAAAGTTGAAGACTGGGCTTGAAAACCCAAAGTGTCTGTCATCACGCCTTGCCATTCACCTGGCCAGGGTGAATACTAAATCAGAACCAAGATGGCACCCAAGGAAGAACATGGATGAGCACTGTGCCGAGGGCCAAAGTGCTCTTGAGCAGGTCCATTCTGGATCCAGTATGATACAGCTCAACATGGCTGTCATGGTGGTGTGAAAGTGCCAGTTGTGGTCATCTTAATTCATCTGAGAGATGATCTTCAGTCATCCCATTGTCATGGAAACCTGACCCAGGCACCTTATGGCTCCTCCCAAAGGCAGCTCATCACTCATTCCTGTAGCCTGTTGTTAGCCTCCATGGTCCTTATCACTGGGAAGGGTCACTCCTTCATAGAGACAGGGGATGTGGCCATTATATATCACATGTAGACTTGCTTTATAGTGTGAGGTACATGATGGGTCCCCTCAGTTTGGCAGGATACATGAGGGAGCCCTGGCCATTGGTTGTTAAAACCTACTCTGTCTATCTAGAGGTGTTTCAGAAGAGGCAAGATTGGAATCATAGACCAGCATCATCAGGGTCACCAGGGGCTCAGATAGAGCACAATGCAGAGTGTGATTTGTTCTGAGGTCTAGGGCACATGCGTCTTCTCACACTCCGGGACACTGGAGCTCCTGGTTCTCAGGGCTATTAGAGTAAGAACTGAATAAATGATGACTGGAAGGACACACACACACCACCAGTTATTAAGAGAGTGGGTACCAGGGACAGGAACAGGCTTTGGGAGCAGATGGCCTTTGAAATGCCCTGAACTATTAAGTAAGCAGGGTACAAGAGTTGAGGTCACATGCGTGTTTTTTTGTGTCTGACAAATGAGCCACTGGTTCACAACACTGAACTACTGAATGATTAGTTTGTTGTGTGGAGGGTGTGTATGTGTGTGTGATTCCAGTCTTCCTTCATTTAAACACCGTGATGAAGAAGGAGGTGAGAGTTCCACATCTTGATAAGTAGAGGACATAAACAACTATGTGTTACACATTTGTGTAGCTTTAGCAACAACCTCCTTAAAATCCACCTCCACACTCACACACACCTTCAAAAAGGCCACACCTATTCCAACAAAGCCACCCCTGCTAATAGTGCCATACCCTGTGGGTGCCATTTTCTGTCAAACCACCATAATGACCAATCAATATGTGGTGAAAATTTTGGAGGAATTGACAGAAGGTTTTTAGAACTAGTAAATAATTCAACAAAGTCAGAAAAGGAAGGCCAAAACAGGTCACATGGAAGGAACTCGACACACAGCTGCACACCAGCCATGCACAGGGAGGCTTAGAGAATGGTGGAGGCTTTACATTTTGGGAGACACAGCTCCCCCTCATGGCCACTGTGTGAACTGCTACTATTAACTTACAGACATGACCACCTGCCCTTTAGGAGAGCCATGAAACAACACAGAGTCTCAGGCAGCAGGGAATGAGAGGCCAGCCTGGGAGTAGGAGCAGGGCAGCATGCTGTGAGAAGCTGCAAGGTGCTTAGACCCCTGCTGAATGGAGGGGGCTTAGCAGGGGTGACCCAGAAATGAGCTGGGAGGGTGTTCCCAGAAGCCTGTATTGGTCATGGACTTGCCCAGCTTGAGTCAGCTCAAACTGGAATAGGGAAGTAGGGCCACTGTAGTAGGAGACCACTTGTTTGTTTCCCGGCTGCCCAGACTTCTGAAATAATCATACAGAAACCATATTATTTAAATCTCTGTTTGGTCCATTAACTCTAGCTTCTTATTGGGTTAATTTTAATTTAACATCTTAATTTAACCCATCCCCATTAATCTGTGTATCACCACAAGGCTGTGGCTTACAAGATAAAGTTCCAGCCAGTGGCTGTCTCCAGCAGGGGCTACATGGCTTCTCTCTAAATTCTGCCTTTCTTTCTCCCAGCATTCAGTTTCGTTTTTCCTGCCTACCTCTATTCCCTGTATAGGTCAAAGACAGTTTCTTTATTAACCAATGGTATTCACAGCATAGAGAGGGGAATCCCATATCAACTTCCATTTTCTGTTTAAATAAATAGGAAGGTTTTAACTTTAAGATAGTAAAATTACATATAAAAAACAGACATCGGGCTGGAGAGATGGCTCAATGCTTAAGAGCACTGCCTGCTCTCCCAAAGGTCCTGAGTTCAATTCCTAGCAACCACATTGTGGCTCACAACCATCTGTCATGAGATCTGGTGTTCTCTTCTGGCCTGCAGGCATGCATACAGACAGAATACTGTATACTTAATAAATAAATATTTAAAAACAAAAACAGGTACCAGACAAGAATTATAGTTACAACATTTATATCTACTCTATCTTTTCACAAAACCAAGGAAAACTATCATAATAACTACCTATTCTTCAACTCCATCAAAGTCTCCAGAAGTATATTACCAAAGTTAACATGAAGTGCAGTGCAAGCAACTTCCAAAACTCTAGAATTGACAGAGACATCTCTCTGCCTGGACAGTCACTCAAAGTTCTTCTGTATCATTGGAGCATCCATCTTCAGCCCACAGGACCATAGTATAAAGCAGACTTTTGCATGAGACAGGAAATGTCAAAGACTGTTCTACCTATATTGGTCAGTGACTTTCTTCTGTGTCCTGCAGAATGTCTGGCAGACTTTTTCATGAAGCAGAAACCTTGAAGGATCATCTCACCTTTAGGGAGTTCAGTAGTCATTTCTCTGTGGGACCTGAATGTCCAGTTCATCAAACAGTCCAGGCAAGAGCAGTTTCTTGCCCAAATGTCTCACAAACTCAATAAGGAGCCTCTTCAATGCCCATCTTACTCTTGAAGTAATTGTTGCTGCCAGGAGCATGTGTATCTCACTGTCATGAAAAGTCCTAAGTTCTTAAAACATTTTAAAAGCCATATACTGTAGTCTTTGAAAGTATGCAGTGTGCTCTATCTGAGCCCCTGATGACCCTATAGAGTGTTATTTGTTCTTAGGTCTAGGGGACATGCATCTTCTCACACTTCAGGACACTGAGGCTCCTGGTTCTAAGGGCTATTTGAGTAAGAACTGAATGAATGACGGCTGGAAGTGCTCTCTCTCTCTCTCTCTCTCTCTCTCTCTCTCTCCTCTCTCTTTCTCTCTCTCTGTCTCTCTGTCTCTCTGTCTCTGTCTCTCTCTCTCTCTCTCTCTCTCACACACACACACAGTTATTAAGAAACTGAGCGCTGGGGACAGGAGCAGACTTTGGGAGCATGTGCCCTGTGCAATCCCTGAACTCTTAAGTAAGCAGAGTACAAGAGTTGAGGTCACATGTGTGTTTTGGTGTCTGACAATTGAGCCACTGGTTCACAACACTGAAGTATGGAACCTTTAGGTCTCTGTGTGGAGGGTGTGTGTTTGTGTGTGTTTGTGTGTGTGTGTGTGTGTGTGTGTGTGTGTGTGTGTGTGTGATTCCAGAGCTCGGGAGACTCAGCAGGAGGATGCCTATGAGTTCCAGGTCAGACTATGCCACATAATGAGGTTTTGTCTCCAAAAGAGAAAAAGGAAGTAGATACCCACTGTGATTTAACTCAGTGCATCAAAAGTTCATCGTCACCACAGATAACCATGTGTCTGTTTTTGTGACCACCAGTCTCACAGATTCAGTTCATTTTTATCGTGTACCTCTTCAAACCCCAGCCTGCATGTTGCAGCCACCATGCATCTTCATGTGCACTGTTCACACTCCCATGTCCCCGTAACCATGTGCAGCTGCAGAGTCAGATGTGGCAGGTCTTGAGTCTTGTCTTGGGGACATGGACAGAAGAAAACAAGGATTCTTGGCTTGGGATGATGTATAAGTGAGCTGGGGAACCCACACCATGTGACATCATAGCTGTAGTGGGTTGATTTTGCTCTGTCTAGGGCTGAGTACTCAGTGCTGGGACTCATGGGTAGCATGTAGCAAGTGGTCAATAAATGCATCTAATTAACTATAAACACACACACATACATGCACACACAGATACACATATACATGCACGCACACATACATGCACACACAGATACACACATATACATGAATGCACACATGCATGCACACACAGATACACACATATACACACGTACACATACACACACACACCTACACCTCTTTGGTACATCTCACACACTCTCATGGCATCTGCTGTGGTTATTGTCATTGATCAGACATTGGACATATATTTCCATTACATATACAGACAGAAGTCAAGCTTGAGTTCTCCCACCCCTTCTGAATCTCTTCTCCCACAGAGGACACTGGCAAAGCATAAGGCAGATAAAGCAGGCCGTGAGGAAGGCTGTCTGTGATGGGACTGGATGGAAGGGTGGGTGGGCAAGGGTCAGAAGCCTGAAGTATGATCCTCGCTTGAACACTCCCCCTTCAGGGCATTGGGCAGCAGCCTGCCCTCTCTGGTCAAGGCCTGCAGTAGAGGAGCACATCCCCTGACTCGGGACCCTTCTGGGCAGATGCTGCTGTGTTCACAGGAGGACATAATTCCAGTTTTTGTCTACCTGAGGATGGAGGGAAGGCAGAGAACATCAGGTCTACAATTATCTCAGCACTAAGGCAGGAGGATGGCAATGACCAGGCCACCAAGGGCTGAACAGCATAAGGTCACTTCAAGACAAACCAAAACAACAAAGAAAAATAACTAACCTGTTATTGTGGCACAGGAGCTTTGGTCTGTAAGAGAAAGCACATGATCATGTCATGAGCCCGCATTGGTACTTGGAAGGGTATGCAAATGAGCCTGGGGTAGGGCACCATGACTGGCTACCTGGAGCCCCTCAGAAGACAGGACAGCATATCCGCATGTTGTGAAGATGACTTTTGTGGATGTGGGAACTTAGCCCATTGAAAGTGTTCATAGTACTACCTGAGTTCCCCTCATTTGGTAACAAGTGGGAGAGAGAGCCAAGCCACCTTTCTGCTGTGTGACAGTCCTAAAGGTCACAGCGGCCACAGGTGTCTCCCTCCTGAGTCCATTCTCCTTTCCTTCCTGACCTTCTGAAGTTTGCTTCCCACATCCCTGCACCCATTCAAAGCTCAATCCTGAGGCCATGCATGACATCATCTGTTCTCTAGCATCAGAAAAACCCTGCTGCAGGAGAGAAAAGGTTCAAATGTAGGTCCCTCTTTGGCACGTTGTGACTGTGACACAGGCCTGCTGAGTCCCATGGGTCACATGACAATGAGATAGGGAATATGAGCCACTTCATGGACCTGAGCACTTACTTCTGAGTCCATGGGAATCCCAGCCCCACATTTCATTAGCTGACCATCCTTGAGTCAGTGACTTCAGCTCTCTCATCCTACTGGTCTCGTGTGTGTGTGTGTGTGTGTGTGTGTGTGTGTGTGTGTGTGTGTGTGTGTGTGTGTGTGTGCATGTATGAGCTTATTCGTGTTTCTGTGTACATGTGTATTTGAATGCACATATATGTTGGTGTATGTATGCATTTTGTGTGCGTGTGTAAATCAACACAGAAC
This sequence comes from Myodes glareolus, assembly GCF_982192425.1. Lineage (NCBI taxonomy): Eukaryota > Metazoa > Chordata > Mammalia > Rodentia > Cricetidae > Myodes > Myodes glareolus. Next base: position 121,191 of record NC_142031.1, read on the forward strand.
GTATACTCCTAAAGTGCTGTCTCCTTGACCTTTGGATTACATTGCATTGAAACTCACCAAGGAGACTATGCTCCCTTGCTGGCCAGTGCAGGGACCTCATTGTCCACACATTGGAATGGCAAGTGCACATCTCCTTGTCTGACTCATTTATGTGGTTCTGGTGATGATATTAGGCTCCTTATCCTTGCTTATGTGACAAGTGTGTTATTGACCAAGCCTCCTCATATCATCAGAGAAAGAAAGATTCTATTAAGCACAACATATAGAGCTGTACTGGGGACCTTGTGAGCTACTGTATGATAAAGAGCACAAGACAAGCATGTGTGCAGATCCTGTGAGCTACTGTACGATAAAGAGCACAAAACAATCAGGTGTGTGGATCCTGTGAGCTACTGTGTGATAAAGAATGCAGGATGGAGCCTGAACACAAAGCAGACACTCAGAGCAGAGGCTGTCATTTCTTAGGAGGCTGAACAACAGGAACTCTGCAGGGGTGATGTGACAATCTCTGAGACCAAGAATGACTGTAAAGCAAGCAGTGTCCCTCTGCTCTTTGGGTTTAGACAAAGTCAGAGTCTTGGTCTCCTCATCTGCAGACAGGAAAGCCCACCTCTGCCTCCCAGGGCTGTGTGTCTTTATGTCAATCATGTGACAAGTGAACAGTGTCCAACATAGAGACAGGACAGGAAACACTCCATTGACATGGAACTCCCACCTCCCCATTTCCACACTGCTACAGCATGGTCTTTTCTGGTGGGGAGGTTGAGTCATGAGGAGACAGGCTACCTGGCTCTTGTGAGCCGACTCAGCAAGTAAGTTGAGATCTCCTGGTCTTGAAAGTCATAAAAAACTGTCCAATGGACTTGAAGCTCCTTGTATTTTGTGGTCAGTTCCAAAACTGTCCGGAAGCCCTGGGCTGTGCTGAACTCAGTGACTCCATTCCTACATTCCCAGGCATAGACTGTCAGCAGCTCCAGGGCTTAGTGTGGGGGCAGCTGCTCACCCAGCTTCTCCTTACACTGTGAAGAGAATGGCAATGAGAAAAACAGGGTTGTCAGCTGTTGTGTGGGAACCTGTTCATGTAGATTTAGTCTATGGATGCTCCCTTGAAATAGCCAAGGATTGAGTGGTTGAGATGGAGGCTGTGTGGTCCACACTGAGCATTTAGTAGCAGGCATAGGAGGAATTGCAGTCAGGAAGTGAGGGTCAGAGCAGGATAGTAATGATGCTCACTATTTATGGCTTAATCACATGCTCTGAAATAACAGGGGAGGAGATAGGGAGAGGGCCCAGTCAGTAAAGTGCCCCTAGTCAAGTCAGGGAGTTCAGATCCCAGCACACACAGGCTGATGAGAAGAGTGACTCATAATCCCAGCTTTAGCTGGAGGAGATGGGGTTCCCAGGGCTCTACAACTGTTTAGAACTGTTGATTTAGCACTCTGTGGGCTCAAATGTGAGGCCCTGAGTGGATTTACAAAATTGAGAGTGACTCACTCCCTGGCCTCCACATGTGTTTGTACACACATATAAACACAGACACATGCACTCCTCAGAACAGGTATATAGACAAAAACATCATCCAAACATTTAAAAAGGCCCAGAAAAAAAGAGATTCCCTGTTTAAAGAGGTAATAGCTTAAACTGTCAAGAAAATAGAAACCAGAAAATGTGACAAGCTTAACCCCCCAAAAAAGCAAAAAATCTAGACACAAGTGATGTAGCAACCAGGAAGCAGTTAATCAGACATGGCTGAAGAAAGAGTAGGCTAACTGGAAATTGGACTAGAAGACACCTACTGGCACAAGTTTGGAAACTCCTCCTTGCTCCAGCTCCCCTCCCCCTCCCTTCTCCCTCCTACAGCATCACCTTTCCTTGCTGTCTTCTGTTACCTTCTCTTCTGTCAAACCCTCTCCTGCTTCTCTTTTCCCTCTTTTCCTTCTCATTTTCTATTTCCTCACCCCTTGTGTTTCTTTTTTTTCTTTTTGTGAACCTGACATAAGGTAGAGTCATCTTGAGAAGATGGACTCACAAATGAGAAAATGCTTCTATCAAACTGCCCTGTGGGGCATTTTATTGATCAATGATTAATGAGAGAGGGACAGCCCACTGTGACTGGTGCCATGTCTGGGCAGATGACCTTGGAGTGTACATAAATGTAAGCTGCATGGGTCATGGAGAGCAAGCCAGTGAGCAGAATTCCTCCATGGTCTCTGCTTCAGTTACTGCCCTGACTTCCTCAGTGATGGACTGTGACTGGGATGTGCAACCTAATAAGACCTTTCCTTACCAAGAGACATTTAGCCATGTGATAAAATATCGTGTCAATATAAAGCAAACAAGAACATCCCTGCTTTTCTTTGGCACGGTTTTCACTCATGTATAAACAGGACCCACAGTGGCTGGACTAGATGACATACCAGTTGGTACCAGTGCTTGACCAGGCAGATGAGATTCTTGAGCTTGGGTGGATGACCCTTCGGGAAGTTACTCTGGAGCTCTGTGAAGCTGGTGGAAAACTTGCCTTCCTTCCCCAAGGAGGTGCACTCAATGATGAGTCTTCTGTAGACTTGGGGGCCGGGCTTGCTGTAGGTGTTGACATCACCTGTAAAGGAGGCTTCACATAGATACATCTTGAACTCTGTAAACATCTTGTACTAACACAGTGTATTGTAGGTTGTAAATCCTTACAGAAAGATGCACTCCCCAGGGGACATGAATCCTGACTGTAGCAGTGCAACATCAGGAACAGTAACTTCTTACCCCAGGAATGCACTCCCACCCACCCCACACATAATCTTTTGCTATAAAAGGATGCTTATGGCCCCTTCCCTGGGTTACAAGCCTGATTTTTGTCTGTGGCCCTAACTAGTTATAAGTTTTCTACCCACAGTGTTTGAATGAAGTTTGCTTCTGGTTAATAGACTTTGGTAGTCTGATTCCCTTTATTTGTGCAACCCCAGGTCCTAGCAGTACCAGGACTACCATCTTGCCTGCCAGCCCCAGAGGATGAGAGGTTTTCTTGTGTGTCTCAACTTGTCTAGATAAAGTGGGCCATCAGCTCTCCAGTGTCTGCTTGTCCATGGTTTGGGCCAAACCCTGGTTGAACGCAAAGATTGGAGCAGTCTTTCCCAGTGGTTAGTTTGCGATCGTCCAGGTACAATTATCCAGTTGTGTGTCCATTGTCTCTTTGGAGATCTTCTGGGTCACTGCTAGGATCTGAGAGTCTGTCTGTTATATAAATGTAAATATCCAAATTCCACATTCAGCAAATCTCTGACAGTTTGAGGACCTGAGTCAAAACACCTTCATTTATTCTTAGTTATTTGTTATAAGCTATACCTTGAAAACATTTGAGAGATTAGATAAATTTTTCCTGTACTTGATTACATTAGTACTTAGCATGATTTATAATTATAGTTTTGGTCATCTCAAGGCTTAATCATCTTAAACTGTTTATAAATAAAATAACAATTTCTGAATTAAAGCTCTTTCTGTATCAAGATAAGACTCTGAATTGATAAACATAGTCTACAAAGGGACTGGGATTTTTTTCCTGATCCTTCTAGAGTGTATAATTATAGGATATAAGTTTTTGTATGACTCAATTTACCAAAATAGTTACAGTTTAACAATGTTAGCAAAAACAAGGAAGTTAGACACATCTTTAAACCCATTTTTGTGAACTTGAATGGGCTTTAAGTAAGGAGAGACATTTTCTAAACTAATTGGTTTCTTTTTTTGTGGTGCATGGTTATGTAATGTCTGACATGCAGGTGATTCAAGGCCCATAGGATGAGAAATTGTTCCAAGTGTAATGGTCTGCTCTGTCTTTTTAAGAGACAAGCCGTGTCCACCCCCCTCCACATCCTCTGAGGCAAGCTGATCTTCAGCTTCCAGCCAGGGTCCTTTCTCTCTCTTGAAGAGGCATTTTCTGTCTCTCCGTTCTCTACTTCTCCCCTTCCCCCCTCTCTTTCTCTCAGCCTTTCTCTTTGTTCTTCTCCCCTACTCCACTTTCTCCTCCATACCCATTAAATAAATATCCAACCTCACTATTCATGGTGTGCCTATCCATCTATCTCTCACCTGCCACGTGGTTCCCTGCCCAGGACCAGTCATCTTTAGAGACCTGCAGAGTGGTCTCATGCCATGCCCATATCTCTGTCTCTCCTTGTGGGACTGTCTGCCCGATCGGGCTCTCTCACCTACCACGTGGCTCCCTGCCTGGGACTTGCTGCCCCTTGTGGCCCACAGCAGCCACTTGGGGAACTGCTCCATCCCTGCCTGGGACTGACCGCTCTTTGGACCAGCAACCCACCGCCTGCTGTTACTTTGGGATATGCAACATGGTCTCAAGTCCAGCTGCCAGCTGCAGCCACTCTGGGACCTGTAGCAGTTTTACTTAATCCATAACACCAGGTTCTTTGTCAGACTGTTTCAGGTCAACTTCTTATTGCATCATAAGATAGAAACATTCCAGTTTTTGTTGCTTATTAGATGTGCCCCTAACTTTAGTTAGCCAGTGACTACACTGGGTCTCTGGGATTCCAGTAAAGACTTGAGCCTTTCTCAGTGATAGCTTTTAAGCATAAAAGCCACATTTTGTGCTGACATATTTCATTTAACTTGTATGGTTAGTCATAAGCAGAACTAAAGGGGTTAAAAAAAGGTTAGCACATTTGAATAGTTGCCAAGATCTATAGACAATGATGAATTATGTCTTTGTTTTAAGATTTGCTTGTGTAGCCTTCTGATTATTAATTTTGTGTTCAAGTTTTAAGTTAACATTTTGTCACAAATACTGCAGATTTTTAACCATATCCAGTAATTTATAAGCCAATCATTTCTCAGCTGCTGTGCTCTTGCCTCTTCTGTCTGCCAATATGTGACCCACACATAGAAACATCAAAAGCAAACCTGGGTCTGAAAAAGGGTTGACCATAACCCAATCCCAGAGCCAACTTTTCAACTAAACTGAACAGAACAAAACAACTATATTATTCATACCCAATTGAAATTTAAGTTCCTATTACATTAGTTTCAGTGGCCAGAATATCCAGATATAAATTCTGAGCCTGGGCATCTGGGTGCTGTGTACCCATATTTCACATAAAATAATTTACAGGCAGGTTCACTGGCCACTAGGCAGATACAACCCTGCTAAACAAGTAAGACAGTCACCTAACAAAGGCCAGGATGTTTTGCTCCTTTCTGATTTGTTAGAAATGTAGATCACTTGGGGAAAGGTGTTTGCCAAAGCTGGTGACTAAGTTGCAGGTGTTTCCCTAGCCCTGCATCCCCTGGAAAGAGAATATTAATGAGCTTCCACCTTGGTTTACCTGGGGGATACAAGGCATTTTGTAAAATAAATGCGGGTAGATCTTCAGGATGGAGGAAGCCTGAGATGCCCTTCGTGATAACTATGTAAACTGTGTCTCGCTAATTTTTGTGCCTCCAAAGTGGTCAAGATAGGGAAAGATAGTTTCTATGTTGGGACCTATGGGCTCTGACAGTTGCAAAAGTAACAGTTGAGCTGTAACCAAGACACAGAACACAGCCAACTCATATATTCAAGATCAATCGGACACAAACATGCAGTGGCCAAATTCATGCATTCAAGGCAGACAGACAAATCATTTCTTACTTCTTCCAGCTGTAATTTCAAGGGGGCAGCACAGAATCTAATTCCCATGGTGTTGTAGTAGAAGTGGCTGCCTACTTCCCTGCTGAAAACTGGGTTTTTAAGCTGCCCATGGGCCCCAAATTGTGGGCTCCAGTCTCAGTTTATAGAAGTCAAAGTGTAGTCCTCCAAGAGTAGCACATTCTCTCTCTCTCTCTTTCTCTCTCTCTCTCTCTCTTTCTCTCTCTCTCTCTCTTTCTCTCTCTCTCTCTCTCTGTCTTCCTTTCTTTTTTAAATTTTTGAAGTGCAGTAGTATGAGATCTAGGGGCATAAGAAATTTGAGGTAGTTTGTCCCATAATCTCAAACTATAATACAAGACAGAGACCAACAGAGAAAAGCAACATCAACAGAACAATGAGAAAGAAAAACTGAATGCAGACAACAGAGATTCAACTGAACAAATAAGACAGATGAGACAATAAGACAAAGAGAATAGACTGACAAATAAGACAAATAAGACATCATTCAATAAAGACAGGATCCCTGTTCTTGTGTCCTGGGATCCAGGTCTAAGTCAGGGAACCCTGAGATCCTGCTCCACCTGGGACACTGATCCCTGGACACTGCACCTCCTTGGACAGAAGTAGTCTCTCACACAACCACAACTAAGACCCCCTGGGGCAAGAGAGGTGTCCCTCCTTTTCCCTGGACTCAAGGAGCGCTAGCCTGTCTGGCCTCCTTTTTGAGTCCAAACCCTGGCACTGAAACCTTAACAACCTCCAGAGGACTCTGACTTCACCTGTTCGACATCTTGATTCTGATCCTCAATGGGAAATCTTGGTGCAGCTTCCAACTGTTAACCTAGCCAGTTATATGCCACAGGAAGAAGGGAGACACTTCAGAGTTCAAAGATCTTAATATCACTGCATAAATGGGTCACTGATGGATCAGGGCTTCAGGACAAAGACACAGGAGCCTTGTTTATTCTGACAGCCCAGAGCAGGAGCAGAAGTGGTGTGGATGAACAAACACACAAACCATGAACCTTTGTTGCTAAGATACCTTATAATTTTCTGTTCCTTGGATGTACTCCTTCACAAAGCAGACAGACATCCTTTTCTGACCAGACAGATTCAAGTTTTTCCCTTATTCTCTGGTCCTGCTGTAAACATGGAGAGGGGTGCACAGAAACACTTGATTTTCCTCAACACAGGATTCTAAAACCTGTGCTTTACATTGGATTACCTCTTTCCTCTTAGAATCAGTTCTTTCTTTGCTCTCACAGCAGCTAGTTTTTAATCTTACTTTTTTCCTCATCCTTGTCATTGGATTCTTTTTCCAGACCTTCTAAAATAGAAAATGAAAGGACTATCTATGAAATCAAAAGAAAACAATGAAATTACTAATCTTATTTGTTAAGAAGCTAGAACTGAAAGACCCGGATAAATCCAGATCCCACTAGCAGGAAAACAGAGCCAAAAATCTAGCAGGAAGAGAAGAATCAGAAATCTAGGATTAACCAATTTCAGGGTTTCAGGAACTAGCTGAAGATAAAGGTAGATTGTAATCTTGAGAGTAATCTTGAGAAACAGAGAGATTCCCCCTAGTAATTACCATCCCCTAGTAATTATCATTATCCCCTAGTAATTATAGGAACTAGCTGATTGCAACCTTGAGAATGATCTTGAGAGACAGGGAGTTGCCCCTTGTAATCATCACTGGAATTTTCAGAGTTTTCTGTGACACCCTCCCTGCCCCCCTTTTCGGATTACTGGGCTGTGTGGTTTCTTCCTATAAAAACTACTTCTCCCAGTCACTCGAGGTCGAACTCTTCCCCTGCGTGGGTTATGAGTCTCGGCCCCAGTGCACTGGTCCCCGTCTTGTCGTCTTGTCGTCTTGTCATTAAACCTCGTGTGATTGCAGCAAGGACGGTCTCTTGTGAGTTACTGGGGGGGTTCGTGTCATCCCGAGGCTCAAGTGAGAGACTCCCCTAATCGGAGGTCTTTCATTTTGGGGGCTCGTCCGGGATTAGCAACCACCCTCGTCTCCGAAGACCCACTTGGAAGTGAGACATTGTCTATGTATCTTTGTCTTTGTGTGCAGGCAGGTTCTTTGTGTTTTTGTGTGCCGGCTGAATTCAGGTTCGAGTTTGTACATTAGAGGTTACAGTTGTGCCTTTGTGTTTCCATGCCGTTCAGGTTCTGTACAGTCGTGCCTTTGTGTTTTTGTGCTGGTTAAATTCAAGTTCAGTACATTCGGGTCTCCAGTCGTGCCTTTGTGTTTCTGTTGAATTCAGGTTCAGGTTCTGTATTTTCGGTTTTGCAGTCGCCCGTGTCTCGGGAGGAGACAGAGGGAATGATCATGAGGCATGCTAGATCACTGACTGCTGCCCTGGGAGATGTCCCGGGAGGTGAGAAGGGACCCAGGGATGCCTGGGAGATTCCCGTCTGGGTGCTGGTGAGGATATGAAAGTCCTCTCAGCCGTCTGTATTTCTGAAATGGTTTTGTCTGTCTCAGTGGAGACGGACAACTGCCTGCATGTCTTGTGTGCCTTTTGTTTTGTCTTACTTGTGACTTTGATGACTGGAACAGACCGTGACATTGACTCTTGAGTCAGTGGTTTTGCCTTTCTAAAGCTTTGTTAGCCCTTGTGTATCTTCGGTCTCTATTTTGTCTTACATGCAGGTAGCATGTTCAGTTCTCTGGTGAGATACGTGGGTGGCGTTTCTCAGTTCTGTGGTATGATACATGAATGACATGGTCAGTTCTCTGTAGAGATTGCATGGATAGCGGTCTCATTTCAAAAGTGGGGCTGGTCACACCCATGAAGCAGCTTGAAGTTTTTAGTTTGTTTGGTGTCTTTGTCCTATATGTCTGTGTAATGTGTGTTGTGCTTTTGTCCTGCCTTAGACTGACACTGACTACTCAAATAATGACTTCTTTGACTTTGATATTGTGACCACTTACAAGACTTTAGAGATATAGCCATAAGCATAGGGGTATATTTCATAAAAAAATGAGTCAGCCTCAGCCCCAAGCATGTGGCTGCAGGGCAGCATGCTTGTATGGATGGCTGGGCCATTCAACTTTGCTGTTACAAGGTATTGAGGCTGCCAGACACAGTTGTAAAAGGTGGATGTACCCCAACAGGACTTCAGACACCAAACAAAAAATCTGAGGGTAATTGCTATGACCTAAAGAGGTTAACAATCTTTTTTCCTCAGTGCTGTGTACCACCCTGCCCCCCCATGCTGATGGATGAGTTCCCTCTGTCTGCCCTGGGAGCTGTGTGCCTCAAACCTTTGGTCAAAGCTGGCCAAGGCTTAACTCCACCTGTGAAAAACTCTTTCAGATCCTATGGGTTATAAGTATTATAAGTATCTGTTATCATTTATAGAGGCTGGTTACAAATTATTGTTGGTTAATGCTAAAAAAATTGCTGGTCTCAAATGTTTCACACTGGTACAGGATTTTATGTGCTGTTCTTGTTTAAAAATTATCATTGGTTAATATTTTATTTTTTAAAAAAGAGCCTATTGTTGATCTCAAATGTTTCACACTGGTACAGGATTTTATGTGCTGTTCTTGTTTAAAAATTATCATTGGTTAATATTTTATTTTTTAAAAAAGAGCCTATTGCTGGTCTCAAATGTTTCACACTGGTACAGGATTTTATGTGCTGTTCTTGTTTAAAAATTATCATTGGTTAATATTTTATTTTTTAAAAAAGAGCCTATTGTTGATCTCAAATGTTTCACACTGGTACAGGATTTTATGTGCTGTTCTTGTTTAAAAATTATCATTGGTTAATATTTTATTTTTAAAAAAAGAGCCTACTGTTGATCTCAAATGTTTCACACTGGTATAGGATTTTATATGCTGTTCTTGTTTAAAATATAGCCATATATCCCCACTGAGAAAAACCACAAGAAAGACTTTGGTAAGAGTTTTTATATTGTCTAAAAAGCAAGAGAAATTTTTGCTGTGTTGTCTAAAAAGCAAGAGAGATTTTGGTTTAAAAATATGTAAACAGATGGTCCTTATCTAGTTCCCTGTGTATGTTTTTAAGGTCAAACTTACAGCAGGTAGGGAGCATCTGACAGTCTATCACCGCAGGGCTCTGCCATCTGTGTTTCTTGAGCATTTAAAGGAGGCTTACAGGCATTATACTCCCTTTGACCCAACCTCTGAGGGTCAGTGGTAGCTATGGCCTTTATAGGACAGTCAGCATCAGATATTAAGAAAAGTTAGAATGGTTAAAAGGGTTGCAGGATTATATCTTGCAGGATTTGGTTAAGGAGGCAGAGAAAGTGTTTCATAAGTGAAAAACTGAGAAAGAGAAGCAAATGAGAGAGAGAGAGAGAGAGAGAGAGAGAGAGAGAGAGAGAGAGAGGGAGGGAGAGGGGGCAGAAGAAAGAGGACTGGAGGGATCATAGACTAGAGAGAAATTTGATAGAATTTTGGCTGCAGTGGTAGGAGAAAAAGGAATGATAGGACCTAGACAGATAGGGAACCTGGGCAACAGAAGATCAAAGATGAGTGAAGATGGACAGGGGCACCCCTTGGGCAAAGAACAATGTGCTTATTGCAAAGAAAAAGGACATTGGGCAAGAGAATGCCCAAAGAAGAAAGGAAGGGCCTCTAAGGTACTGGCCCTAGAAAAAGATGATTAGAGGGGACAGGACTTGGACCCCCTCCCCTGCACCTAAGGTAACCCTGACTATGGAGGGGACCCCTATGGATTTTCTAGTGGACATAGGGGCTGAGCACTCTGTGCTGTAACAACCATTGGGAAAGCTAAAGAATGAAAAGACTATAGTAATTGGAGCAACTAAACAGAAACAGTATCTGTGGACCACCTTACAAACTGTAGATTTGGGGAGAGGACAAGAGACTTATTCCTTCCTGGTTATCCCCAAGTGTCCTATGTCTTTATTAAAAAGAGACTTATTAACAAAGTTGAAGGCCCAGATCAGGTTTACTCGAACCAGGCCGGAGGTGATTAAAGCCTTTCGCTGACTGAACCAGTGATCTTCGCTCCCCCTGCTGTCCTCAATCCTGCTACCCTACTGCCTGAGACTGATGACACCTCATCTACTCATCACTGCGCTGACATTTAGGCAGAAGAAGCTGGTACCCGAAAGATCAGTCTTAGCCTAGGAGTCCGAGCTGGTATATGGACTGTTTTGTGGTTGAAGGTAAGCAGAAGGTGGGGACGGCAGTGGTGGATGGGAAGCAAGTAGTCTGGGCATAGCCTCCCTGAAGGACGTTGGCGCAGAAAGCCGAACTTGTGGCTTTGTTACCAGCTCTACAAATGGCAGAGGGAAAAGTCTCAGCATCTACACTGACAGCAGGTATGCTTTTGCCACTGCCCATATTCACGGATACAGACAAAGAGGCCTGTTAACATCTGCAGGAAAAGACATATACTTGTCCGAGACACCAAAAAGCTTGAGATGCTGTGGCTGAAGGAAATCAGATGGCCGAACTAACTGCTAAACAGGCGGCCCAGGGAGCAATGATTCTGGCAGTCAAAGAGCCTAAAGATTATCATGATGACAGTGAAACCAACTTTAGATACACCCCTGAGGACTATCAAGTTATTGGCAAAATTAGGACTGGTAAAGAACCCCATACAGGGCAATAGAGACAGAAGGAGGAAAACTAGTCCTCCCACAAAAAAAAGGGCACAAGTGTGTTACCAACTTACATGGCTTGACCCACTTGGGGGGCCAAGAAACTAAAAGATGTGGTTAGGTCCTCTGGCTATTATGTTATAGGACTCTCTGACTTGGCAGAAGAAGTAGTCAAAAGCCGCAAGGCCTGTGCTATGATTAATGCAGGATACTTCATATATACTTCTGGGAAGAGGCTCAGGGGCGATCGGCCTGGAGTCTAAAATATACTGGGAAGTATATTTACAGAAATTAAGCCAGCCAGATATGACACAAGTACTTATTAGTTTTTATAGATACCTTTTCAGGCTGGGTAGAAGCTTTTCCTACCAGGACTGAGACAGCCAATATGGCGGCCAAAAAGATCATAGAAGATATCTTCCCAAGGTTTGGGATACCCAAGGTAATTGGGTCTGATAATGGACCTGCCTTTGTTGCCCAGGTAAGTCAGGGACTGGCCGCCCAATTGGGGATCAATTGGAAATTACATTGTGCTCACTGACCCCAGAGTCAGGACAGGTAAAAAGGATAAATAAAATTCTAAAAGAGACCTGCGGGAATGACTGGACAGTCCTTCTTCCCTTTGCCCTGTTCCAGGTTTGGAATACCCCAGGGTGATTTAAACTCATCCCTTATGAGATCCTATGTGGAGAACTGCCACTGGTCACTGAGTTGGGTGGAATGTATAATCCTGATGCTATTCTTTCTAGACCTTTATTTTTCCCGTCTAAAGGCCCTTGAAGTGGTGAGATGCCAAATCTGGGAACAACTGAAAGAAGTATGCATCTCTGCCTGGATCCATGCTTCCCACATGAAGCGAGCTCCTGAACTACCTGAATTACAGTATCTGGGGCTTTTGACAACACTACCAGTCAAGAGGCTTGTGTTTGGAGGACTAATCATAGACGGACTCTTACTGAGGTTATGTAATGAGACTCTTAAGAGCCCTAAGACTCCTGACACCAGGTACTTGGTTCCTGGTTTAAGTAGATGATGGGCTTGTAGTACAGCCTTGATGCCTTGCGTGTCAACATTAGTTTTTGATGATACCAAAGATTACTGTGTGCTTGTACAACTGGTATGAGTTTGACAGGCACCCAACTCGCTTTTGACGAGAACCTATTTCTCTGACACTAGCAGTAATCCTGGGCCTTAGAGTAGCTGCCGGTGTTGGGACAGGTACTGCTGCCCTAATACAGGCCCCTCAGTACTTCAATGAATTAATATTTGAGGGCTTTAGGACAATTTGTTTCCAAACTCAAAGAATCACTGACTTCCCTCTCAGAAGTGGTCTTACAGAATAGAAGGGGATTAGATTTGTTATTCTTAAAGGATGGAGGATTATACGCTGCTCTCAAAGAGGAATGTTGCTTCTATGTGGACCATTCAGGAGTAATTAAAGATTCCATGAGCAAACTTAGAGAAAGATTAGACAAAAGACAGAAAGACAGAGAAGTACATCAGGGATGGTTTGAGAACTGGTTTAATAGATCTCCCTGGATGACTACTTTGATATCCTCCTTATGGGACCACTCCTAATTTTGCTTCTGCTACTGATATTAGGTCCATGTATATTAAACAGACTAATTACATTCATTAGAGAAAGAATAAGTGCTGTTCAGATTTTGATGTTACGCCACCAATATAGTGCTTTACAACATCAAAAAGATACTGAAATCTAGTTCTATGATTAGAACTAGGCACTAGAAGAAGTGAGGAGATGAAAGACCTGGATAAATCCAGATCCCCCTAGCAGGAAAACAGAGCCAAAAATCTAGCAGGAAGAGAAGAATCAGAAATCTAGGATTAACCAATTTCAGGGTTTCAGGAACTAGCTGAAGATAAAGGTAGATTGTAATCTTGAGAGTAATCTTGAGAAACAGAGAGATTCCCCCTAGTAATTATCACACCCTAGTAATTATCATTGGTATAGGAACTAGCTGATTGCGACCTTGAGTATGATCTTGAGAGGCGGGGATTTGCCCCTTGTAATCATCACTGGAATTTTCAGAGTTTTCTGTGACACCCTCTCTGCCCCCCTTTTCGGATTACTGGGCTGTGTGGTTTCTTCCTATGAAAACTACTTCTCCCAGTCACTCGAGGTCGAACTCTTCCCCTGCGTGGGTTATAAGTCTCAGCCCCAGTGCACTGGTCCCTGTCTTGTCGTCTTGTCATCTTGTCATTAAACCTCGTGTGATTGCAGCAAGGACGGTCTCTTGTGAGTTACTGGGGGGGTTCGCGTCATCCCGAGGCTCGAGTGAGAGTCTCCCCTAATCGGGGGTCTTTCAGAACTACTTTTATAAAGAGAAACCTTAATTATTCATTGGCCAAGAGTTCAAATATTTTGAACTTTAAGTCTCTATGCATAGTTCAGCTTTACACAGACATTTCTCAAGTGCCTGGGAACTGAAGTTCTTAAGACTCTTAATGCTGAGTATGAGAAGGTTTTAGGTGGTTTGTGATTCAGGAGTAGTAGGGAAGATGTAAGACACACAGAAATAACCATTTGTAGTTCTCCTCTAGATCAAGCCTGTAACCCCCCCCCCACCTTTCACCCTAGTTAACTACCGCTGCTAATTAAACTCAACTTCAGGATTTTACTTTTGTGACTTTTCTTAACTATGGTTAAGAGTTCTGCTCATACCTATTAGTCTGGGGGCACCCATGTATCAGGAACTGTGTAGCAAAGCCACTGTCACACTTTCATGTTTCATGTATGTCACATGTCTCTGCTGCTGTTCAAGCATCAGAATAGCAGATCCTCCTTTCTAATGGATTTGTTTTTCTTACCAGTTTCAAAATGCAACAAGAATATATCATCATGGTGAGGAAATGGCTTAGCACGTAAAACTAGTTTTCATGCAAGCCTGAGGTCCTGGGTTTTATCACTGGCACTCACAGTGGAAGGAAGGAGCTGACTCCTGAAAGTTGACCTCTGACCTCCACACATGGTGTGGCAGACTCAATCATATAAATAATACACATACTGTAATAATAAAATAAGCCAGGCTGTAGTGGTGCATACCTTTAATCCCAGCACTTGGGGGCAGAGGTAGGTGGATCTTTGTGAGTTCAAGGACAGTCTGGTCTACAAAGAGCTAGTTCCAGGACAGGCTCCAAAGCTACAGAGAAACTCTGTCTCGAGAAACCAAAGGAAAAAGAATAAGGAACTTATCATCAGTATATCAGGAATAAATAATAGAATCTAAAGAGGGCAGGGGAGAAACCATAATGGGAGGTTAAATATTGCAAATATGCTTGCAACACAAACCACAGTGCCCTTCTTACATAGTAAAACCCTTCAAAGAGTTGCCTGCATATAATCTCTAACTTTTCTTCTCCATGATTTTCTAGAAGCCCACTACAACCAAGTCTTGTCCCAGAACACTGGCAAAATGTCCTCTGTGTGCTTAACTCAATGGATACCTGTCAGCACATAGCACATCAGCAACATCTGCCTGGCTGAAGGTTTTGTCTTGTCTGTCATTTGTACATAACTTAACTTGGATATGTTTAAATGATTCCCTAACTACTAGCTGTTTTTTCTCAACATCCTTGGTTGTTTCTGTCATTTAAGGATGGGAGGCATCTCTGGTGCTTGTCTTCCTCCTATATTTACTAGGGGATCTCAAACTTTGTGCTTTATGTCTGTAATTTGACTATGCATTTTTCTACATTAGGCTAATTATCCCAAGTCCAGATTTATGGAGCATTGTATATGATAACTCACTTGAATTGGTATTTAAATTTAGTATAAAACTGAACATTCTATTTCACTTCAACCATCTTTGACAGAAAATGAGGAGTTATTCTAAACTCTTTTCCAACCTCCTTTCCCCAGTCTAACTGGGCACTAAACAGAGGAATTGTGGACACATCATATACTTAAGTCTTTATTTCTTCAGCATTCAACAGCAACAAAAGAACTAGAGCATGAAGTTACTAAAAGGAACAAATGGACACATAGGAAGGCATAGCTCCTCTGTGAATTGCACTAGTGAGTGTGTGACCATCCACCTCCTCGGCAACTTTCTGGTGCTACTTGATGCTATAAAGAAATCAACAGACAAGCATCTGCTCTTCCTTCTTGCTACAATGATTTTTCTTATTGCATCATACTTTCCCATTGGAATTTATGTTTTTCTTAAAACAGGCAAATTTCCATGACATCAGCACTGTCTTCTCTCCATACCTAACTAACAAACTTAACCTCTTCTTGCTAGTAAGTTCATTGAGTATACCATCTGGACCTCACTTGCCTTGCTATTGCTAATTTATGGAACAGTTGATAACTCAAAATGTCTAAGTAGTTGAAAGTAAATCCAAAAGTAATTCACACAATCAATTATGAACAGAGTTATTCCAGCATTTTTATTTGGATTGAATGATAGAAAAGAAAGGCAAACAGATAGCAGAGGAAAATTGGAGAATGAGGCAAGGAAAGCTAATTACTGAGTATTTACTATTTACTATTAAATACTGAGTATTTAATAGCTCATCAATTGAAAGTCTAATTCTCAATCTATCTAAACAGTAATGAGATATTGGATTAATTCACGGTTACAGCATGTATAAAACCATAGTTATATATTTTCTCTTCCAGCTCTTTTACCAATGAGAGTAATCAATTTTTAAAGATGGCAAATTCTCTAAGGAATCCTAGATTTTACAAGTGAAAACAACAACAAAAAGCCTAGGACAGAATTAATTTCATTTCCCACAATAAAATTGTCATCATTTTGATCAGATGAGAATCTTTAAGAAGAGAAATCATATAGTGATTTGATTACTTTTGTTATCTTTTGATAGAGCAAGCAATCCTAACTTTATTATGTATATGGCCTTTACTAAAATAATCCAAAGCCAAGATGCATAATATGACACATGCCAAATACATATGTAATAGGGAAATGGCTGTATGGCCATCACTTATTATAAATTCACAACACAATTTCTAAGAGAACATTAGATATTTAACTAAAATGGAACACGTTTATAGCTCACTGTCTTGATCAACAGTGTTCTTAAGAAAGAATATCACTGTCTGTGTCTGAGAGCAATTCTGACATTTTGTAGATCAGTCTGCTGATGACTAGGTCACATTTGACCGAGAAACACCACACCAGAGTGCTTAATTCATTTACCAGAAATCTGCAACCTGAGCCTAAATGCTAAACTTTACCTCTGATTTCAGATGGTAAAAATGTTAATGCATACATCTTGTACAAACTGTAACCAGATCTATCAAACCAAATCAAATAAAACTCAAAGTAGTGCCACTTTTAGCAGCATCAACTCTGCCCTCACATCTTGTAGCTCAGATCCTCTCTATTCTAGCAACAGCTTTAGGTCTTTATGTTCTAATACAAGAAGCTTTTCATTATGGACTTCATTTTTGCTGTGTAATATCTGAGATCATTCTCCAACTGGAGCTAAAAGAGTCTTATTTTCAAGGCTTGCTGTTTCATTAGCACGCTACATTATCTCAAGGATCAACTTGCAGGGCCCCTTTGTAGATGTGGCTTCTTCTAATTCTTTCCTTAAGAGAATTCTCTCCTGCTCAGAGTCTCTGAGTAAAGCCTTAAGTTCTTCATATTCACCTACATGCTCTTGTTGATCTCTCCTTCTAATTCTAACACTTGCTCATTATACTTAGAGACCAAGTCATGTTTCTGCCCTTGATCATGAAGGCCATTGCCACCCAGGTCTCTGCACAAGTTGTGTAAGCATTCCTCAGGCAGAGACAGAGCTGATGGCACAGGGCTTTCTCCAACCAGTGATTGTCATTGCCTCATCCTTGAGATGTGACAACTGTGAGTGTTATAACGTGCTTAGACAAACTCTGTGCACTCTGACTAATTTTAAACTCCTATTGATATAATGTTGGCTATGATTTTTCTAGTTCCTTTTTACAATTTTTTGTGAAGTTTTTATCTATCTGTGTTCTGTGGATATAGTGTGTGCATGCTCGTGCTGTGCTGTGGAGGTCAGAGGATAACTTGCAGAAGTCAGTTCCCCTCTTCTATCTCGTGAGTCTCAGCCATTGAACTCAGCTTGTCAGTCTTGGCAGCAGGTACCTTTAGCTGCTGAGCCATGTCATGGGCCTCTGGTAGGTTGTTTTTTTCCATCTTAGAAGTTCCCCAGTGTCCTTAGGCATTGTTTGTTCTGACTGTCCCTTGAGAATACTGGCAGTGTGCTTGGCTGTCAGGGCTCCCTGCTGAGGAGGAACAGGCCTACTGATACATCTTGTCTTAAACCAAATACCATTCCTAAAGGACACCCTCAGTTGACAAGCAGTCTCTTTGGCTGTGAGGTCCTTGAGGAGTTTCTGAGGAGTGACCCTCTTCAGTCATTTCCAGAGCTTGTGGTAAGCATACCGGAGCCCTGAGGAACATAGATCATGTAGCATGGATGGTAGGTAGTCCACATTAGGAGTGCTGTGATATGGTATATTGGGGCCTTTAGAACTTCAGTTTTATGTGATTTTTATTTCATTTTTAAAAAGCATGTCTATGTGTGGGTATGTGCATAGGAGATCAGTGCCCATGGAGGCCAGAAGAGGGCATCAGGTTCCCCTGGAGCTATGGTTTCAGGAGGTTCTTAGCTGTCCATCATGGATGCTGGACACAGAACCTGGTTCCCTGTAAACAGCACCTGCTCTTAACCACTGAGCCATTTCTCCAGTCCCCTTCTCATGATCAGAAACTGCATAAAAGTAAATGTATTTATCTTGGGGTGGTGCTTTGGTCTGTTTGGAAATGAATGAACTTCAAGGCCTAGTAGTCTTTGGAGGTGTTTAATTTCAAGTCATTAAAGGACTGATGTTGGACTTTTACTCAGTTCCTCCCCAGGTAGCATACACTTTGCTGACTTCATTGCCGCTCAGATCAAAATGTTGTCATTTTTAGCTTATATCATTAGAATTTACCTGGTAAGTTCCTGGACTTAATTTTCTTCTTCTTTATTCATGTGTATGTGTTTGCTTTGAGTAAGTGTATATTTGTGAGTATGTGATGCATGTATGTATATGTGTGTTTATAAATGCATGCACATGTCTGTGTGTGTATGTGTTTGTAGAGAATAGGGGTTGGTGTTGGGAATCTTCCTAGATCACTCTCTGCCTTCTTCTTTTTGAGGTGAGTTCTCTAAACTCACCTATAGTTTATTGTATGGTTGTTCCTCTCAGCACCCTGCTCAGGGTCCTCTAACTTCCAAGGGTGGAATTACTGTTGCCATGTTCACCCAGAGTTTATGTAGGTTCTGGCAATCTGAAATGATTGCCTTGCATGGGAAGCACTTTAGCCACTGAGTTCTCTCCCCACCCCATTTTCCCTATTACATAGAAATAAATGTATTTTCTGTGCATGTGTCCTTGAAGTGACCATTGCTTTCAGCCACCCCATTAATTTACAGATGTTTTCTGTCCCCCTAAAGCTTCATGGCCATTTGTAATTGGTTTTTTCCTGGTTTCGCAAGTTTATGGCAAAACTTGATCTGTGTTTTTGTCCCCATAGATTTGCCTTCCCTGTTCTCTAAATGGAGTTGTATTCTCCAGGGTGGTGTCTGTGTTTGCCTCTGCTGTCTTTCACTAGGCAGGAGTGCTGAGAGTCATGAGTGAACTACTTCCCCGAAGTCAATAAGAAAGGGAAAGAGGACCTGACTCTGTCAGTAACTATATTTTTTTCTTTCTTTTTAAAATTTTATTGTGTATATGTGTGTAGTTGGTTTTCTGCTTCCTCCTTCATGAGATTTTAGGACCTAACTCAGGTCACCAGGCTTACATGGTGAGTACTGTTATCTCCTGAGCCATCTTATTCCCCAACTCCATCTTTTTCTTCTTTAGACGTGGTCTCTCTACTGAGCCTGGTTGCCATGATTTACTATAGCAACAGGCCAGTCTCCAATTTGAAGTGATCCACCTGCCTCTGCCTCTAAAGGGGTGGAATTACAAGCTTTTAACATCAGACATGGCTTATGCTGTATGATTTTTTTTGTTTGTTTGTCATTGTTTTAGTTTTTCAAGACAGGGTTTCTCTGTGTAGCTCTGGTTCTCCTGGAACTCATTTTGTAGACCATGTTTTCTTTGAATTCAGTGAGTTCCACCTGTATTTGGATAATGCTCTTGTACACTGTAATGATTTGTCACTTGTATTGTTTTAAGGATATGGTGATTGGCCAATAGCCTGGAAGTTTAGGTGGGGGTGACTGGACTAGAAGAATTCTGGGAAGAGGAAAGACAGAGAGTCAGTCACCAACCCAAGGCAGAGGAAAGAAGATGAGAGTGCCTAAATGACAAAAGGTACCAAGACACATGGCTAAACATGAATAAGAATTATGGGCTAGTTTAAATTGTAAAGAGTTAGTTAATAATAAGCCTGTGCTAATAGGCCAAACAGTTTATGATTAATATAAGCTTCTGTGTGTTTCTTTGGGATTGAAATGCTGCAGAACAAGGCAGGACAAAAAATTCCATCATCTCCCTGCCTCTGGCTCCTGAGTGCTGGGATTAAAGGTGTACACCACCACCACCCAGCAAGCTATAATTTTTAAATAAAATTTTTGTGTACGCAATTAACAATTGTTCTAAAGTATTAAGGAAATGTTAATCTGATCTCGTGTAATGGAATTATGTTTGTTTGTCAGGCTCTTTGTTTATGGAGGCAGGGTCTCAGCTGGCATGGAAGTCTGTAAGAGTTTAGAAATTGTTTTAAAATTAAAACCAATTTAGATTACAGTCTTATTACATAGCCCAGGCTGGCATTCATATCATGATCCTTAATCTTCAGAAGGCTATGTTGTGGACATTGACCACCATGACCTGATGAATGGAGCTGTTGTCCCTTGGTGTTGAGTCAGGAAGAAATGTTCAGAGCTCCTCAGATTAGCCCCAGCCAGTTTCTTGCCACTCCAACTTACATTAGTGGAATGACTAAGAGGACTGGATGAGCCAGGAGATGAAGGCTAATGCCTTTAATCGCAGCACTTGGGAGGCAGAGGAAGGTGGCTGTGAGTTTGAGGCCAGCCTGATCTACTAAATGAGTTCCAGGACAGCAGACAGAGCTACACAGAGAAACCCTGTAAAAAAGGACTGATTGATGTTTGAGCCAGTGTCTTGCTATGTAATGTTGATTGGCCTGGAACTTGTTAGGGAAACCAGGGTGGTCTCACAGAGATCTGCCAACCTCTGCCTCCTGAGTGTTAGAATTAAAGGTGAATGCTGCCATGCCTGGCGTTTACTTATTTAAAAAAATATGCCCGTGTGTGCACCTGTCTTTGGACGGCAGAAGAGGTCATTGGATCCTCTAGATCTGGAGTTACACGTGGTTCTGTGCCTGTCATGGGTGCTATGAGATGAAAGCTGGCCAGCAGGAAAGTAATAAACAGGAGGTGGGAGTGTGAATTGAAGGCCTCAAAAAGAATGAAAGAGAAAGAGTAAGTTTAAGAGAGACAAAGTATAGCCAGTCAGATTAAAAGGAGTAAAGAAATAATAATCCATGAAATAATGGAATGTTTGCAGAGAATTTGGATTATGTATGTGTTTTTTCATCCCCGGAGATGTTCTGAGGGATGCCCTCTGCAAGACTGGCCAGTAGGAAAGTAATAAAGAAGAGGTAGGAGGGTGAATTGGAGGCCTCAAAAAGATAGAATGTGTACAGATGTATATCATTGTGTTGATTGTGTTGTCTTTTGTGTCCTGGACTGGAGAAAGACAGTTGATTCTGTGAACTGCTAAGAAAGGTATTTTGGCTTTAAAATATGGGCCTAACGATTTGATGCTTTGGAAAAGAGGTTCTGCTTTTGTCTCCAGAGAGGATGAAAACTTGTGGAGTCATTCCAGTTTAATGTGGCTTGATTCACCGAGACCCCCTGAAATGTTGCTGTAGAATACCCCCAAGAATACATCACCCCCCTCAGAAGGAAGTAGCCAGACAGGTTGACTATGCCCAAATCCCCTAAAAGATAGTTTAAGTGGTCTGTCTCACTGGTGTGACTTGAGCATATATAAGACTCCAAAGCCATCAGAAGATACAATGGAGGGATAAGTGTGCTGTTCCTGACCGCCACACAAGTCCGGTTAGGGAACACACAATATTCCCGCCATCCTTATCTCCCTGGCTACTCCAAAGGGGCAGCTTCCCCCAGCTAAACCCTCTCTCCTGCTACGCCATCCCAGCTTTCTGCCTGGAACCCCTACCCTCCCCTCTCCCTTATTCGGGGCTTAAATTCCTCCATCTCAGCCGGGGTGGGTGCCGTGGGCCAGGACAGGCGGTGAGTGCAAAGGGACGGGAGTCCCTTTGTTCTGATAGCCGGCCTGCAGCAAGCTAAGACTGCAGGCAGGGAGACTTCTGACCAGCGAGGGGCTCTGATCCTGTGGAGGGGTAAGTGTGTTGCTCCTGACCACCACACAAGTCCGGTTAGGGAACACACAATATTCCCGCCATCCTTATCTCCCTGGCTACTCCAAAGCGGCAGCTTCCCCCAGCTAAACCCTCTCTCCTGCTACGCCATCCCAGCTTTCTGCCTGGAACCTCTACCCTTCCCCTCTCCCTTTTTCGGGGTTTAAATTCCTCCATCTCAGCCAGGGTGGGCACCGAGGGCCGGACAGGCAGTGAGTGCAAAGGAACGGAAGTCCCTTTGTTCTAATAGCCTGCCTGCAGCAAGCTAAGGCTGCAGGCAAAGTGATTCCTGGATAGCAAGGGGCACTAATCCAGTAGAAGAAGACCCAGTGGAGGGAAGAGCCATTGGAGAGCATCTGAAGGAAGAGATGGGCAGGCGCCAAGGCAAGAATTCCTCCAACAATCTGAAAAACAACATGAAAACACCAGATCCCAGAGATCTTACGACAGAAGAACTTGAACACCCTATTCCGGAAGAAGTGGAAAACAGTGTCATTATGAAAGCAATAGAGTCTCTTAAACAGGGTATGAATAACTCACTTAAAAAAATAGAAGAGAAATATAACAAAAAGATGGAAGAAATGAGTAAAGAAATGGAAGACAAATATAACAAAAGGTTTGAAGAAATGAGTAAATTCATAAATGATACCCTGGGAACCAAGAAAAAACAATCAAACAGGTAATGGAATCAGTTGAATCTATTTCAAGAATTGAAAACTGAAATGGAGGCAGTGAAGAAAACACAAAATGAGGGCCGGCTGGATATGGAAAATCTATGTAAACAAACAGAGACTTCAGGAACAAGCATAACCAATAGAATACAAGAGATAGAAGAACGAATCTCAGATTATGAAGACACCATAGAGAAAATAAACGCCCTGACCAAAGAAAACAGCAAATCCAAAAAATTCTCATCACAAAACATTCAGGAAATATGGGACATAATAAAAAAACCAAATCTAAGAATAATAGGAGTAGAAGGAGAAGAATTGCAGATCAAAGGTCCAGAAAATATATTCAACAAAATTATAGAAGAAAACTTTCCCAACCTAAAGAATGATATTCCTATGAAGGTGCAAGAAGCATACAGAACACCGAATAGACTGGATCAGAAAAAAACATTCCCTCACCATATAATAATCAAAACACAAAGCATTCAGATTAAAGAAAGGATATTAAGAGCTGCAAAAGAAAAAGGTCAAGTAATCTATAAAGGTAAACCTATCAGACTTACACCAGACTTCTCTATGGAAACCATGAAAGCCAGAAGGTCCTAGATAGAGGTACTGCAGAAACTAAGGGACCATGGATGCAAGCCCAGACTACTATATCCAGCCAAGCTTTCGTTCACTATCAACGGAGAAAACAAAATATTCCAGGATAAAAACAAATTTAAACAATACGTAACTACTAATCCAGCCTTACAGAGAATATTAGAAGGAAAATTACATTCCAAGGAATCCAACATTGCCAACACTGCCTACAATAACTCAGACATCTAGCGACCCTTCACTAGCACAACTCAAAGAAGGAAAACACATATACTCTACTACCCAAAAAAAAATGACAGGAGTCAACAACCACTGGTCATTAATATCTCTTAATACCAATGGACTCAATTCACCTATAAAGAGGCACAGACTTAGAGATTGGATACGAAAACAGGATCCAACATTCTGCTGTTTACAAGAAACACACCTCAACCACAAAGACAGACACCTACTCAGAGTAAAGGGTTGGGAAAAGGTTTTCCAAGCAAATGGACCTAAGAAACAAGTGGGTGTGGCCATTCTAATATCTAACAAAATCTACTTCAAACTAAAAT
Source organism: Myodes glareolus (assembly GCF_982192425.1). NCBI lineage: Eukaryota > Metazoa > Chordata > Mammalia > Rodentia > Cricetidae > Myodes > Myodes glareolus. Next base: position 144,706 of record NC_142031.1, read on the forward strand.
CAGTCAGAAGAGATGGAGATGGACATTTCATACTCATAACAGGAACGACTCATCAGGAAGAAGTCTCAATCCTGAATATCTATGCCCCTAATATAAAGGCACCCACATATGTAAAAGAAACTCTTCTAGAACTCAAGGCAGTCATCAAACCACACACGCTAATAGTAGGAGACTTCAACACTCCTCTCTCACCAATGGACAGGTCAATCAGACAGAAACCAAACAGAGAAATAAGAGATTTATTGGAGGTATTGAATCAAATGGACTTAACAGACATCTATAGAATACTCCACCCAAATAGGAAAGAATATACCTTCTTCTCTGCAGTTCATGGAACCTTCTCGAAGATTGACCACATACCCGGCAACAAAGCAAACTCCCACAGATACAAAAAAATATTAGGAACCACCTGTGTCTTGTCAGATCACCATGGATTAAAATTAGAATTCAACAACAATGCTACCCCCAGGAAGTCAACAAACTCATGGAAGTTGAACAGTCAACTACTAAATCACCCCTGGGTCAAGGACAAAATTAAGAAAGAAATTAAAGTCTTCCTTGAATTTAATGAAAACAAAGACAAAACATATTCAAACCTATGGGACACTATGAAAGCAGTGCTAAGAGGAAAGTTCATAGCAATAGGTGCCCAAATAAAGAAAACGGAGAAAGCACACATTGGAGACTTAACAGCACACTTGAAAGCTCTAGAAAAAAAAGAAGCTGATTCACCCAGGAGGAGTAGAAGACTGGAAATAATCAAACTGAGGGCTGAAATCAACAAAATAGAAACAGAGAAAACAATCCAAAGAATCAATGAATCAAAAAGCTGGTTCTTGGAGAAAATCAACAAGATTGACAAACCCCTATCCAAACTAATCAAACGGCAGAGAGAGAACATGCAAATTAATAAGATCAGAAATGAAAAGGGGGACATAACCACAGACACAGAGGAAATTCAGAGAATCATTAGATCTTACTACGAAAGTTTATATGCCACAAAGTTTTAAAATGTAAAAGAAATGGACATTTTTAAAGATAAGTACCATATACCAAAGTTGAACCAAGAACAGGTGAACAATCTAAATAGACCTGTTAGTCATGAAGAATTAGAAGCTGTTATGAGAACTCTCCCTACCAAAAAAAGCCCAGGACCAGATGGTTTCAATGCAGAATTCTACCAGAACTTCCAGGAAGAGCTAATACCTATACTCCTTAATGTATTCCATAATATAGAAACAGAAGAGTCATTGCCTAACTCCTTTTATGAAGCTACAGTTACCCTAATACCAAAACCACACAAAGACACAACCAAGAAAGAGAATTACAGGCCAATCTCACTCATGAACATCGACGCGAAAATTCTCAATAAAATCCTGGCAAACCGAATCCAGGAACACATTAGAAAAATTATCCATTATGATCAAGTAGGCTTCATCCCAGAGATGCAGGGCTGGTTCAACATACGCAAATCTATCAATGTAATCCATCATATAAATAAATTGAAAGAAAAAAACCATATGATCATTTCATTGGATGCTGAAAAAGCATTTGACAAAATTCAACACCCATTTATGATAAAGGTGTTGGAGAGACTGGGGATACAAGGATCATACCTAAATATAATAAAAGCAATATACAGCAAGCCGACAGCTAACATCAAATTGAATGGAGAGAAACTCAAAGCCTTTCCACTAAAATCAGGAACACGACAAGGCTGTCCACTCTCTCCATACCTCTTCAATATAGTGCTTGAAATTCTAGCAATAGCAATAAGACAACATAAGGAGATCAAGGGGATTCGAATTGGAAAGGATGAAGTTAAACTTTCATTATTTGCTGACGATATGATAGTGTACATAAGTGACCCCAAAAACTCTACCAAAGAACTCCTACAGCTGATAAACACCTTTAGTAACGTGGCAGGATACAATATCAACTCAAAAAATCAGTGGCCCTCCTATACACAAAGGATAAAGAAGCAGAGAGGGAAATCAGGGCTTTCACAATAGCCACAAATAGCATAAAATATCTTGGGGTTACTCTAACCAAGGAAGTGAAAGACCTATTTGACAAGAACTTTAAGTCTTTGAAGAAAGAAACAGAGGAGGATACCAGAAAATGGAAAGACCTCCCCTGCTCTTGGATTGGGAGAATCAACATAGTAAAAATGGCAATTCTACCAAAAGCAATCTATAGATTCAATGCAATCCCCATCAAAATCCCATCAAACTTCTTCACAGACCTTGAGAGAACAATAATCAAGTTTATATGGCAAAACAAAAAACCCAGGATAGCCAAAACAATCTTATACAATAAAGAAACTTCAGGAGGCATAACCATCCCTGACTTCAAACTCTATTACAGAGCTACAGTATTGAAAACAGCTTGGTATTAGCATAAGAACAGAGAAGTCGACCTCTGGAATCGAATAGAAGACCTGGATATTAACCCACAAACCTATGAGCACCTAATTTGTGACAAGGGAGCTAAAGGTATACAATGGAAGAAGGAAAGCATCTTTAACAAATGGCGCTGGCATAACTGGATGTCAAGCTGTAGAAGGATGAAAGTAGATCCATACCTATCACCATGCACAAAACTCAGGTCCAAATGGATTAAAGACATCAACATCAATCTGTCCACTTTGAACCTGATAGAAGAGAAATTGGGAAGTAGTCTACAAGATATAGGCACAGGAGGCCTCTTCCTAAGTAGGACCCCAGTAGCACAGACAATAAGAGAAACAATGAATAAATGGGATCTACTGAAACTGAGAAGCTTCTGTAAAGCAAAGGACACTGTCAGTAAGACAAAAAGGCTGCCTTCCGACTGGGAGAAGATCTTCACAAACCCCTCATCAGACAAAGGTCTGATCTCCAAAATATACAAAGAACTCAAGAAACTAGACACTAAAACTCTAATTAACCCAATTAAAAAATGGGGTACTGAACTGAACAGAGAATTCACAACAGATGAACTTCGAATGGCCAGAAGACACTTAAGGTCATGCTCAACCTCCTTAGCGATCAGGGAAATGCAAATCAAAACCACTTTGAGATACCATCTTACACCTGTCAGAATAGCTAAAGACAAAAACACCAATGATAGCCTATGCTGGAGAGGATGTGGGGTGAGGGGAACACTCATCCATTGTTGGTGGGAATGCAAACTTGTGCAGCCACTGTGGAAATCAGTGTGGCGGTTTCTCCGGAAACTGGGAGTCAACCTCCCTCAGGACCCAACAATTCCACTCTTGGGAATATACCCTAGAGATTCCCTAACATACTACAAAAGCATTTGTTCCACTATGTTCATAGCAGCACTATTTGTAATAGCCAGAACCTGGAAGCAGCCTAGGTGCCCCTCAATAGAGGAATGGTTTAAAAAGGTGTGGAACATATACACGTTAGAGTTTTACTCAGCGGTAAAAAACAATGACGTCTTGAATTTTGCGTGCAAATGGATGGACATAGAAAACGCTTTACTGAGTGAGGTAAGCCAGACCCAAAAAGAGGAACACGGTATGTATTCACTCATAAGTGGATTCTAACCATATTTAAAGGTCTTTGAGCCTATTATTCGTGATCCTAGAGAAGCTAAATAAGAAGATGAACCTGATGAAGATTATTTAGCTATCCGCCAGGAGGTAGGAAATAGTCAAGAGTCCCAGGTAACCTTGGGTGCATGGGGGGGTGGAAAGGTTGTTGGAAGGGGAGAGGGTTAGAGAGAAGGGAGTAGGGGAGGAATGGAGAAAGCTCGGTTGACCGGGATGGGGGGGAGGGAGGAAGGATGAATATGGGATCAGGGAAGAATATATTTCAACTAAGGGAGTCATTTTAGGGTTTACAGGAAACTTGATTATATATGGGATCCCAGGTCCAAGGAGAGATCCCCAGATTGTTCTCTGGATAGAGGAGAGGGTGCCTGAACCGGCCTTGGCCCATAACCATACTGATGAATATTTTGCTTATCACCATAGATCCTTCATCTGGCGATGGATGGCGATACAGATGGAGACCCACATTGGAGCACCGGACTGAGCCCCCCAAGGTCCAAATGAGGAGCAGAAGGACGAAGAAAATGAAAAAGGAAATAAGGACTGCGAGGGATGCTATCACCCACTGATACAAGGGGACGGATCTAATGAGAGTTTACCAAGGCCAGTTGGACTGCGACTGAATGAGGACGTGATCCAACCAGATTCTCTGAATGTGGCCGGATTCTCTGAATGTGGCTGGCCCGGAGTCTTTCTGAAAAGCCATTGACAATGACACTGGGACTAGTTTCCTCTGCATATACTGGATTTTGGGGATCCAGTCTGCTTGGATACTCACCTTCCTGGACCTGGAGGGAGGGGGGAGGAACTTGAACTTCCCACAGGGCAGGAAACCCTGACTGCCCTTAGGGACAAAGAGGGAGGAGGAGAGGGAGTGGGGGGGGAGTGGGAGGGTGTTGGGAAGAGGGGCGTAAATGGAAACTTTTATAATTTAATAAAATTACTTTAAAAAAAAGACTCCAAAGCCATCTTCCACAGTGACACACTTCCTCCAACAAGAACATTCCTATTCCAACAAAGCACACCTCCTAATAGTGCCACTCCCTAGAAGCTTATGGGAGCCATGAGAATTCAGCCATGATCCTCCACAAGGGAAGAAATGGGGCACCACAGGAAAACTCCAACTGTGATCCTTACAGAACAGTGATGGGTGGGGTACGCTAAGATAATTGTGAGGGACTGTCCTGCCACATGAGACAAAAATGAGTTCTGTGTGTCCTTGTTCCCTGTTCTTGTCTTGGGGAGTACCATGTCCTTCAGGGGACATGGTATACATCTGGCCTCCATGCGTGGGGGACAAAGGCCTCTTTCTTGGTTTAGGTTAAAGACAGTCCTGTGATTGTGGGGAATGGCCTATGAACAGGGAAGTGGGGAAATGGCTTTTCTGTCCTTTTCTCTTTGGTGTTCTTGTATGCCACTTATCTGCATGTACATCTCTTTCCCTTGTCTGTGGAAATTTTCTTCTATGCTTTTTACTGAGCATATTTTCCATGAAGGATTCTTCTCATTCTTCTGTTCTCATAATTCATAGTTGCATATTTTTCATGATTTCCAAAAAACTCACATGCCTTCTTCATACTAAAAAATTAAATCATCACAAGCCTTTTATTTGAATGATTGAATTTCTCTTATCTTATAGCCCAGTTTTCTCTACAATACATTCTATTTTTTATCTTATTCTGGGTTTAATTAATTTTATGTATTTTTCATTTCTTGGGTTGTTTATTTATCTATATTCTAGGATTGTTCAATTCTTTATGTCTGTCTAATAAGTTCTGTTTTCATATCTTTAATTTTTTATTTAAGATTTTGTTTTCTGAAATAATTCATAAAATTATGTGTATCCCAATATTATTTGTGCCCTGATAAATTTATTGGTGAATTTTCAGAACACATTCAAAAGCATTCTTTTGTATTTATTGTGTTGAATTTTATTTATGTCACTCTTATTGTTTGCCATTACTGTGAGATTAACCATGTTGGGTGGAACTATGTTTTCTGGGTTTTCCATGTAACTTCCATTTTTGTGATGGGGCTTGTTCATCTGGCTTTAGTTTGCTGGTGAAATGTTTCTGATACCTTTGTGTTCATGGAGTTTTGGATTGCTGTTTGGTGTTCCCAGTTGGGTTCTTCTTGGCTCATCTGTGTCTTGCTTTAGCTCAGATTGGAGACACATGGCTCTGGCAGGATTGTAGATGGATAGAGGACTGACATGGGATGAACTAAGGTACAATCCTTCTGACCTCACAAATCAGGCTTTGGGAACTGTGATGGGATATTTGGTGTGGCACGGTTCAGTATATCCCACATCCTCCAATCTCATGAGCCAGGTAATACATATTACACTGTTGTGTCCCTATGTGTTCACATATATTCTGAACTAATGAACCACTTTACACACAGTGCTATGGCTATATTCTCTAAGGGTTTGATCAAGGTGGTGAACCATCCATGACGTTGCCACAGTTCTGCCAGCCTCCTAAACTGACGTTCCTGTAATCACTGTTGCTGCTCACATGTCCCGTGTTTTACTAACTTAAGTCATATGACTGCACTCCTCTGTTTGTATCCTCTGATCAGTCTTCAATATTTGAAAAATAAACTCAGATTCCTCCTGTAGAGATTGTATACATCTTTGGGCACATTTATTTTGTTGTCATTGTTTTGCTTGTTGTGTCCACCCTCATTCAGTATGATTTCTGAAATTGCTCTGCCTGAGATTCCTATGATTCTCTCATTAAAATTAGCCTCATCCCGTGGAACTGTATTTTCTTTGGCTCTGGTTTATTCTCATGCATCTCTCCACTATTAAAACTGCTGCTTGTTCCTATAGTGTTACAGTGCACACATGTGTCCCAACACTCAGGAGGTAGAGGCAGGAAGACCTTGTTTTTGAGAACAAGTCCTGGGGTACTTTCCTATTGTATTAGGTAGCATGACAAATAAAAACACAGAGACAGATATTGGGGTTCAAATTGAAGATCAAAGAAGTAAAGCAGTTATGGCACTAGAGAGATCTTATCTTGACCAAGGGTCAGACAAACAAAGGGGCCATCCTGCACTACTCTCTACCAACCTTAGACTCCACACTCCACAGAATGAGTTCCTGTCTCTTCCCTTTTGTACTCCTCTCTCCTTCCAGTCATATCACTTATCTCTCCACCTTCCTAGTGTGGGAATAAAGGTGTATGACCCAAGCTTATGGGATCACTTTTATGTGAGCTCTCTTTCTCATTTAGACAGATTCAATCTTGCATAACCCATGGTGGCCTTTAACTCACAGAGGTCCTTTTGCTTCTGTCTCCTGAGTCCTGGAACTCAAGGAGTGTGCCAACCCTCAGTGGTTTGTATGACTGACTAGGATGACCACATTGCCCTCTGACCTTCAGCAAGCTTTATTTATTAAAACTCAAATAATATACCACTAGAGTACTGTCTATTGCTGATAAAAATCATGACAAAACCCACTGCTGTGGAAGGTATTATTTGGCTCTCGTGTTCCATTCAAAGACTATCTTATGGGAAGTTCACACAGAAACTCTGTCAAGAGGAGATAACAGATGTTTACTGGCTTGTTCTTCTTGGCTACCTCAGCTTGCTTTGTTACACATTTCAAGACCAGCTTACAGGTGTGGAGACACCCAAAGTAGACATGGATTTCCCATATTAGTCATTACTAAAGAGAGACGGTAGAGAGAGCTGCTGTAACCTCCTCCCAGCAGCTGCTGTAGGAAGTCTTATAGCCAGTGGTTAGCTTCCCACTGGGGTGTGGCCTCTTATACTATATATGCTCATGTAGAGCATGTGCCAACTTCTTTTCCAGGCTCTCTGTTCGATTGCAAATTTTGGTTTCTGATCTCCGTTCAAGCAGAGGATTTTGATTTGTGAGTCTACTGCTAAATAAATAACAATGTTTTTCTCAATTCTTAGCTAGTGTGGGATTTCTTTTAAGCATCCTTCCACAAGCAGCTGTAAAGTCACCAGCCTAGTTTCAGACACTCAGCACATCAAACCTCTTTGGTTTTGAGTCATCTCTCTGTGTAAATGAATGTTTGTGGAAACACTATCAAGTGACAGAACTCATATCCAGAAAGACTTATGCTAGGGTTTTATTTTTCATTCTGGTTTTCCTATCTCCCAAACTTCTGAGGCAAGAATAAAACATGGAGAAGCAAAGAGCAGTGGGGGAAGTGGGGATGCCAAGAGGAACTGACATCTATCTTTACATGTGTAGTTTTGCCTGTAGGGGAGATCGTACCTAGCAAGAGTTGAAACCTAGCCCTGTATGTGTATAAAATTCTTTTGCTGTGGGGTAGGAAATGTTTTATAGGACCAGACACTTAGGTGTTTATGTGTATGAGATAGTTTGGCTAGAGGTTTTGTGTTAACTAGTAGAACTTACACATAGACAGGTGTCTGCCTTTGGGTATATAGAACAGAATTCATAAAAGTACCAGGCTCCTAGTTGTGTGGGGGAGGGGAGAGAGAGACAGACACACACAGAGAGAGAGAGATAAAGAGACTCAATATACCCCTTGTGCCATGGCCTGCACCAAAGATCAGATTTTACCTGTGCAATTGGGGTTTCCATTTAAGAAGAGACTTTGTAATGAAAACTTGGAGCCATGCCTTGTGGATAGGTGACACCCAGGTTTGTTAAGCTTGTGAGGTGTTTTCAGTGAAAATAAATTGGATGTAAGCAATGACTTGCCACTGAACATCAGTAGACACTTATAAGTCATGTTTTTTTAATATACTTTCTGTGGCTATGGACATACACATAACTTCTGCAGGGTAAATTGTTGTCAATTTGAATTCTAGACTTTTGGTCCAGTGGGACTTATGAAAAAGGCCAGTACCATATCTGAGAATGAAGAATGGAAGAAGCTTGGAACACTGCTGTCTCCAACTTTCACCAGTGGAAAACTCCAGGAGGTGACGTTGGAGAGGGCATCTTCTTATCGGACAAATATGGGGACAGGTAGAAAACAAGCTCATGGTGCCTTTCCAAGGGTCAGTCCTCTGAATCACAGTTCCCCTAAGCTGATCTTTTGTCTTCATACCCATAGACCCGTTACAAAATTCACCATCCTGCTCATGACTTCATGACTGGGGATGACTTGTCCTTCTGGGACCTGAGTTTCCATGTTTAGTTACAGATGCTGTGCTTTGTGCTTAGATGTTCCCCATCATTGCACAGTATGGAGATATGTTGATGAAAAAATTGAGACGAGAAGAATAGAAAGGGTAGCCCATCACTGTGAAAGGGTAAGTGGTGGTGCAGTGGGTAGGACTGTAAGTACCATCGTGTCCCCTCCACTCTAGGAAAAGGACATCTGTCTAGTAACCACGGTTAAACACCCCACGTGTGATTGATATAAGAGCTTTGACCCCACCGATGGTCCAGTAGGTGGTTCTGACTGTGTGGCTCCCTGCCTGGGTAGCTCAGAAATAAGAGCGGTCTCAGATGCAGATGTTGCTTCCAATGTCTCTCTCTGCTCAGCATCCTGGAGTTTATAGCATGGATGTGATCACTGGCATGTCATCTGAAGTGAAAGTTGATTCCCTCAAAACCCCAGAGGATCCCTTTGTGCAGAAAGTCAAATAAATCTTAACAAGTTTGGAATTTCTTGGCCCATTTCTTCTCTGTGTATGTAAGTAGCTACTTCCTCTTTTTTCATCCTTCCTCACATACTTCCATCAAAAAATATCCTCCATTATTACTGAGATACAATTCATATATAAAAATAATGTAGCCACTTATAATTTGTGATTCAGCTTTTGCTCATACAAGGCATGTGTATCTGTACCAGTATCAAGCCAGGGAACATTTTATTCAAGAAACCCGCACCTTTTCATTCCTGTCTTCCATTCCTCCTTGCAATAAAAACACCAGTTCACTGCTCCTATAGATCTGTCTATTCCTGGTATGCCATAAAAATATGCTATAAATATGTCATAGAATGTATAGAATTTAGTGACTAGCTTCTTTCACTTAACAGAATATATTAAACAGAACCATTTGTTGCCACTCCCATGTTCTGTAGACAAATCAGATTCTGTACCATCTGATGGTCATTCAACTTATTTTCAGATTCAGAGTGTTGTAAATAAGCTGTCATTGGCATCTGACATGGTTGAAACTTGTTTTCATGTTTTCTGTGTATGCACTTGGGGTGTAAATTACACCACAAATTAGCAAATTGCATAGGAACTCCGGGTTTGAATTATCGAGATACTGAAAAGTTTTTTCTTTGGTAGACGCAGCATTTTATGTTCTGGTTAGAGGTCCATGAGGACTCCCATTGGACACCTTGGGTTATTGTAGTTTCATGATGTTCATTCCTCCCCCAAGTGGACATTAAGTAGTACAGCACCATGAGTGCTGGGTTGTGTTTTTTCCAAGTGGTAATCACACTCAGAGACATTCTTCTCTTTCTTAGATAAACATCTACCCTTTGTTCCTGTGTAGCTGAATTGTGTATGCACTTGTCATTGAGCTGTAAGATTGGCATGTGTATCATGAGTAGTAGTCACTTTCCAGGCATGTTATTGGTATACTTTCTCTTTTTAGATGGCTTTTTACTGTCCTTGATGGTATGGATCCTTTGAAGTACACTTTTAAATTTTTTTATTTTTAAAATAAATTTAACATTTATAAATGTTTTAAAGTTTTATAATGTACAATTTTATGAAGTACTGTGACTTAATCTCTAAACCACATGGTGAGAGCTGAGGTTATAAACATTTAACGTTAACCCAATTTCATTTTATTTGGGGACTATATTCCTGAAAACTTTTATTTATTTGTTCATTTTCTGGGACACAGGGCCCATGTTGTCCTGGCTGTTCTAGAAATTGTTCACTGAGATCCATCTGCCTCTCCCGCCAGAATGTTGGGATTGAAGGCACGTGCTCATCATGCTCGTTTTAGACCTAAAACTTTGATACCCTTTTACTTAATTAGTATGCGATGTTATCAAATTTATTCCTATCTTTAGATGAATGCAGAGAATGTAAATGCTGAAAAGTGAGGTGGAACATCTTCTTCTGGACTTTAATGGCTATCACACCCTCAATCTCACATAAGCTACTGTATATTAAGCCGATCAATATTCCCTCTATTAATGTGGGAGATGCTCTCTAGGTCCCACCCCTCTCTGAGGGACTTAGGGAAGAGAGTCACTGTTCAGTTTCCAAGGCTGCAGTGGACGGTCCCACATCTGTGCACACGAGGGCAACACTGAAGACATAAGAGTGTTATTAAACAACATGATGTTGTAAAAGGGAAGTCTGAGGGGAATGCTGGAGATGCTGCAGCAGGAATAGCGGGAATGGGATGATAATCTTATTTCATTGCATGTATCTATGAAGTAATCAAAGAATAACAAAAGTTTCTTCCTATTTTAAGTATTTTTAATTTTGTTTTATTTCTAATCATGTATGCATATGTGTGTGTAACCATGTGAGTGCCATGCTCCTAGAGTCCAGTGGAGGGAGTTGCAGTTATGAACCATTCAATGCCAAGGACTGGGCACTGAACTTGGGTCTCTTGTAAGCAGCACATACTCTCCACCACTTGACCATTGGTCCAGCCCATATCTTGAGTGGTTTATGTTTTGATGTATTATGAAGACAGCTATTTGTTAACATTACTTTGGTACCTTCCTTTGAGTTGAATAAAAATTCAAGTGGGTCCTGGGCTTAGCAGAAGTTGTACTTGATATCTAATAGGAGAGTAGAAATTCAGTGAAGATTTTCATTACTCTTTCTCTTTTTATTCTTTAAGTTATGATTTCATTACTAACTCCACAATATGAGATGCTAAGTATCCCTGTTTTTCCAAACAGGCTAATGGCCTTTTTCTATGAATTCGTAATACAGATGAAGGAAATCACCTTGAGTCAAATCAGAAGGTAAAATGCGGTGTGAATGTCAGAATGCTCATGCTTTGATCATGTGTCAGGCTGTGAACACGTCGTTTGTACCCTTTCTCTAAATGTCCGCCATCGACTTTTCTCTTTTTGCTTCAAGACATAAGAGGATTTTCTTCAGCTGATGATGAACACTCAGGACTCCAAAGGCAAAGAATTCCTGAAAGGTAACCCAGGGTGCTTCATGGTGTATGGATCAAGAAGCCCAGAGAACCACCACAACAGGTGGTTGAACAGTGGCCATCCTCCCTGGACTCCATACATCTCTTGACAGGGCTGCAGCAGCATGTGGGAACAGTTCAGCTGTGAAACCAGACAAGGACTTTAAGAAAGAAAAGAAGGGCCTGCTGAAGTTCATCTCTGGTGCCTCCACCAAATGTGTGCCCCCCTGCCAGCCTCACCTAGTCTGGACTTGGAGCTGGGTGCAGGACAGGTGTCCTGCAGGGAGCACTGGGTCCTGAGTTGCTGCTAGTGGGAAATCATGGCTGGGCAGGCTCCTATCCCACAGATGGAGATGGCCCCATGCTCTCAGGCCCAGTGGTCTCAGTGGCCTCAGTCCAAGATGCTTTCATAGCAAGGTAAGTTCCCTGGACTCCTCAGTGCCCGCTGCACCAGCACCTCAGCAGGACTGCTCCTCCCTGACTCCTGTCATGAATTAGGCCAGACCTGTTATCTGTGAAAGGCACAGGGTGGTGTTTTCCTACCCTCCTCAGAGTGAGGCAGAGCTGGAACTTGAAGAAGATACTGAGTTCTTTCATAAAAATGAGAGTATAGTGGTTCAAAGGCACATTACAAAGAATTGGAAAGATTGGCCTTTTTGCGGGGAGCTTTGTAAAAATATATGAGAAGATTCCATGTCAAGAAATGGTAACATCACATCACAGAGCAAGGTCATAGAAAGAGTACAGATGTGGAATTCCAGATCTACAGGAGCTGAGCAGAGGTGGGCACCTGACTCCAGAACCCGGGCCTGGCTACCCCAGTGGGCAGAGTGAAGGAGGTACCTTGTGTGGTTTCTGTCCCTCTGGATTCTGATTTGTGAAGAATGCCTTGTACAGTCTAATGAATAATACAAAGAAACGCCTATATTTTGAAGATGTTTAACTAAAGCAGACAATTGTTTACAAGGCTTAACTGATTTTTTTGCCTTTTTAAAACTTAAACTTTCTTATAATAGCAAATTCTTTGAATTACGATTTTTAAAAATTACTAATTTATGAAATAATTGCTAAGAAGAAGTTAGATTTTCTCCTGTTGAGGTGAAGAGATTCTTTTGGGAATCAACTGCTCCTCCTCCTCTTCTCACTGCCCTCCTCCTCTGGTTTAATTTGCTTCTTTTAGGCAAAAATTCAAGTTTCCCAAACAGACAACTGAAACGGTACCAACAAGGATCTAGGGCAGGGAGACAGTGGCTCCTGGAGAGAGGGGTCAGTGGCCCCACCATTCTGTTTTTATCAGAAATCCACCCAAAGACTCAGTCTTCGATTTCACGTCGTGGATTTTTCATTTTCCTAAAATGAAGTGGGTAAAGTAAGAAGAAAAATTAAGCACAACCGTTGACTAAAAATATGTCTTTGCTAACATAAGCATCTCAGTGCGTTGGTAGGGAAGGAAGAGAAATTGAAGTTGTAGCTGCTGTGTGTGAATGACTTTTAAACGCAATTCCCATTTTACCCTCAAGTGATCTGCATGCTCACAACACAGTAAAAAATGGAGAGACAGTGGGGGTAAGAGATGCAGTTGTGTTGAAGTCAAAGGCTGTAAGAAACAAGGGGAAGTTCCCATTCATCCACTGTGAATCCACTGCCATCTTGCATGTGTTACTAGATTTACACAGTGATGTGTATTGTGCACGGTGTATACATGCCATTGCCATTATTATTCAGAATTGATAGATACAGGAGGTTTAAAAACAAATATCATTCTCTTCTCTACTCCAGCACCATTACTGACCAAGATATCCTGAGTGTGCTTGCTCTGTCTCTGAAATTGAACATTAGCCAGCACACCAGTGGTTAGTTAAAAGGCAGACTGATGTGCTGGGTGAGTTTATCCAGGAGACCACTGGCTCCTGTGACTGTGGTAAAGCTCTGCAGGGCTTGCTGGGAGTGGCTGTACCCACACCTTGCAATTGCTGGAGGGTCTAACCAAGTCCATCTCTTTATAGAAATCCTGTGACATCTGGTGGTGTCTTCTTCAGGTTTCATCTCAGCCAAGGGTCTGAGTAGTCCTAGGAACAGCTGGAGGAAAAACAGCCTGGGAGTGCATGAGACTGTTTGAAGGTTCTCCTGTAAGTAAGTTAAGTAAGGAAATCAACATACCTTTTCCTTTTCTGGAAAATAGTCCCATGAATTAAAGTATCAAATAAAGGCAAGAGATTCTATTGTCTTAAAAGGATCTGTAATGTGATTGGGAGAGGAATCATTCCTGCTAACCATTTTTAATATAAAATCACCATTAAATTACAACATTACAACAGAAAGTTACATTACTTTCTGTTGAATTGAAAGATACTTTACTAGGATATCCAGATTACATAATAATGTTTGGAGACATGGACTTTAGTTAGAAAAACAGCTGACATCAGCTTTCATCTGTGTGAGTTGACACCAACATGTCATTATATTCTTTACTTTTACAAATTGGTATATTTTATAGAAATTTTAAAAGAGGAAAAAGACTGCTACCAGCTAATATTTTTTTTACCTGTCCTTTCTCCAAATTTTCAGCTATGTGATTGACATATCCCTGGTAACAGTTTTCTGGTATAAATTTGCCTAAAATTTCATCTGCTGGTAGTTAATTAGATGACAAAACATCTACTGGATGTTTTGGAGACAATAGATGGGTTTGTAAAAAGGGCTTTTTACACAGTGGTGGTAATAATGAAGCTAGAATTTATCATTTCTTTTATGTTAATTTTGAGGACTGACTGAAAGGTTTCATTATTAAAAATCAATTTTCAACCATAAAAGTGTCCAGAAGAAGGGATTGTCAGGAGATATGTATGGGGTGGGTTTATAGGATGGAAGCACTTCTGCCAAATTCCAGAAAGATGTGCACATGGATATCTCTTTGGTGTCCACTGGAGCTTTCTAGATGTCCACTGGACATCTAGAGCTTCTAGAACAGTCACAGAGACAATTTCATGCTCAGAGTTTTCAGTGGTGTTAGGTCATCTGTCTGATTCTCAGTCCCTTCCAATCCCACTGATTCTGGATTTCTACCTGGGAATTTGCATCTGGGCTCCAAAGAGGAAGAGCACTCTCCAGCAGTGGGGGTGATCTCTGGGAGTGAGTGGTTGAACTGTGATTAACAGTTTAGTCTACATTCATTCTGCTCTGTAAAAATAGCATCTGGGAAACTATATGCCCTGCTCTTCTTTATTTTTCAGGACCCTGGTTTATAACATCATCCATTCTAGGTCTGTGACACAACTATTATTAGTATTATAACTACAGAAGGATTTTAAAATTCTCATATTTATTCCATATTTCTAGTTATTATCCAGTATGGGAAAGTTTTTCAAGCCTTACTTATTTGTTTTTTTAAAAAATGACATTTTAAAACAGTCATTTAAAAATATATTCATTCATTTCTAGTGGTGTGGGTCTTCCCACATCAATGAATATAATCCCACATGGTAATGTCCAGTCTTGACTCTTAGGCCATCCTAGATCCTGTCAAGTTGTCAGTCAGTATTAACCACTGCATTTCTTTATATTTATAAGTATGTATGAGGACAGGGTGTGGTGGGAGGAGCTACACATTTGTGGTGGTTGAGTCTGATCTAACAGGACAGATGGGCCACAGGTGGGCATCCGAGTGGAATTCAGTCCCAGTGACTCTGGATCTCCTTCCTCTGTTCTTCCCTAGACAGCTGAGGGCACCATTTGAATTTCTTTTCATCTCCACTGGGATGCTCTGCTTTGATCTACATTATCTACAATGTTCTTTTCTTTTGATCTCAATCTGATATTGAGTCCACAGCCCAAAAAGTTTTTTGTATTTTCCCGGGCTGTAAGCCCACCGGAATGTCTATTTCCTTTATTATGTTACACTGGCAACCCACCACGATGTGCAGAAGAAACTTCAGGATGAGATTGACAGAGTGGATGGTACCCTGAGAAGGCACTCATAGGAAAAGAAATAGCAAGAACATGACTCATCAGTCTCAATAAGAACTTTAAAGCAGGCCATGCATTGGTTCTTCCACCCAACAAGAGTCTAAGATAAATAGTGGAGGGACATAGGAGATGAACGCAACCCATAGAAACACAAAATCTTTAATACAGTCCTGGCTCTGATGTATCTTTTTCTGTTATTACAATAATACTAAGTAACAGACACACAGAAAACCTGGGTGACCTTGAAAATAAGCAGCTGTCCCCCAGGTGTCTGGATAGTGATTTCTGCTGATGTTCTCAGGGTGCTGTCCCCACTATATGGTGGTTGGCTGCCTGTCACTTGTCTTGGCAGGCTGGCCTGACACTCCTCTCAATGGTTCCTCTGTCCAGTCCATTCGCATGGCATTTGTGTGTGTGTGGGTTTGTGAGTCAACTAGGAATTCTTTTCTTCCTGTGGTTTTGATGGTGTATTAGACTCCTTCCTGTCTAACTAGCATAACTTTCTGAAGTTCTTTGAGTGTCAGTGCCCTCTGCTGACCATGGTATGCATTGCAGTCAGTGGGCTGGACAGGTTCTCTCAGGAAGTATCCAGGTCAAACCCTGTGAGGTGGCTAATGTTCCAGCTTCAGCTGTTTTGGAAAGCACCTAGATATGCACTAGAGGGGTGCCTGCCTTTGTGCTTTCGTGAATTCCTAAGTATTGGTCACCTGCTGGTGGGATGCAGCCGTGGGTCCAGTTGTGCTGTGGGGAGCATCTCATGGCTGAAGTGCAGGGAAAGGAGAACTCGGCAAGTTCCCACATCCTTGTCATCCTGTCTAGGGAGGGGTTTGTTTGGTGGTGAATAGAACTTTAGAAAAAGAGAAGGCCAAACAGTTGGGGGACTTTAAGAGCTCACTGAGCTCTGGCCAACAACCTAAAGAAGAAGATGGGAGGAGAAGACAGCTGTGCCTTACAAAGTCAACACTCAGAAAGGCAGCATACCCAGTAGAACCTCACGGTGACAGGCTGGCTTGTAGGGACCATACTGGGTATGAATAGAGGTGGGCAGGTGGCTAGTGGCCTCCTGAAAGAGAAAAGTGCATGATCGGCAGGTGAACCCACACTTCTACAGGCAATCTCCTAGATGACTCCCTGACCTGCCACCCTGGAGCAATCCTTAAGGGCAGAGATAGGGCAAGTCTCCACCTAGATGGAGAGTCCTTGCTTAACCTTGAAGTTGTCTTTAAAATTTCCTTATTATTTCATATGTGTGGGTTTGTGGAGGCTAATCTTGGTTGTCATTTCCACTACATCTCTAATGCCTGCAATCAGGTACTGGTGAGGGATTTTATTGATTGGGTGACTTGAGGTGGCAAGACCCACTCTAAATCTTGCACACACCTTCTGGAGTCAGCCCACAGAAAAGAATGTGGAAGAGGGAAGCTTCTGTATTTATGTCTATTTGTCCTCACTCTCTTCAAATCTATCTCTCTTGAGGCATTCCCTCACTGGTTTTAGACCCTGCTTTGGGATTTCAATGCACACTGAATTCCAGCAGCTCTCTGGGACTCACTTGGGAGTCCTGCAACTGACAAGGACTGCTGAGACATTCAGGTTCCTAGGCTGAAGATCTGCCATGTGCTTGTCCTTTCCATCTGGAGACCACATGTGTAGGACTAGCTTGACCTCTGCGTTGAACGACTAATATAAACAGCCCTAAGTATATATGTTTCTGCATTTGTGGATGTAGGCTATGTGTGTGCATGAATGTTGTGTTTGTGTCTGTATGTGTGTCTGTGTCTGTATGCGTGCGTATTATTTCCAGTAGCTCTGCCCTTGGTGAGCACTGACTAAAATTGGCTGTTTTGTCTGCTCTTAGTTTTCAATGAACCACATTCTGTCACTGAACAGCTCACCAGTTGGGAAAACTGTCTGACTAGTGAACTCTGGTGCCCTGCTGTCTTGTCAGGTGTCTTTGCATGCATTGTATTTGCTGTGATAGAATACTGACTTCAGAAAAGCAGACATTTCTTTTCAATTGCAGATAAATGTCTACCATAAAGGGAAGCCAGGACAGAAACTCAGAAAGAAATCTGGAGGCAAGAACAGAAGCAGAGGTCATGGAGGAACACTGCATACTGGATTACTCCTCATGGCTTTCCCAGCTTGCTTACTTATATCACCCAAAATGACCATTACAAGTAGGCACCACCCACAGAGGGCTGTCCTTTCCAAACCAAGCACTGATCAAGAAAACACGCCACATATTTCTCTTCAGGGCACTCTGATGGAGACATTTTCTCAACTAAGGTTCCCTCTTCCCAACTGATCTTTGTATTGAGCTGAAGACAATGAAAGAAAGAGAGAAAGAAAAAAAGAATGAAAAGAATAGAGGGAGGAAGAAAGAAGATAGAAACTTCTAGCATATAGGGTAACAGATGCATTCAACTGTGCCATTTTTAAAAAATATGAATGCGGGGTTTCCATTTTAGGTCCCCATGCTTTCTCAGCAGGCAGCACACAGATGGCCATCTCCCTATCTTTGATCTGTACTGTTGTCAGGGTCCATCAAACCTGTATAGGGACAGTGACATGAGCATTCCCACTGCTGCCCGTAGCAATAAAATGGATGTGATGATTGAGTCCTGTGTGGACAATTTCAAAAGTCTGGTCCTTTATCCACAAACCTGCCATTTCTACATCAACTGACTTTCCTTGCCATTTTAGCTACATGTTATGATTTCTGCTATCTGTCTTACCTATTGCAGATGTTTCCTTAAAATTGTCTGGAGAAAAGATAAGGTACACTGTGGAGAGCAGGGACAAGGCATGTAACAGAATGATGACTGTTTGAATGGTTGTATTTGCATATTTTCCTGTTGATGTGCTTTTTAATTGATGCTCTCATCTGGATTCCTCCCTGTGCATGACTGGTGTGCAGCTGTATGATGAGTTCCTTCTATGTGACCTGTGTTGGCCTGTTTTTGTGATTTTGTTGAATTACCAGCTCTAAAAACATTCTGCCAATTCCTGAAAATTCTTCTAGACATATTGATTGGTCATTGAGGTGATTTGATTGAAATTGACACCCACAGGGTGTGGCACTATTAGGAGGTGCCAAAAAAAACCCAGCATATCTAAGCAGACCAGTCAAGTTGTAGCCTCACTCTTTAATGGTTCAAGCAAGAGTTCAAGACAGTAGCAAGGGGTGGTAACCTTGAATCTTACTAGTCTGTGTCTCACTCCTACTGGGTGCCCTCAGGGGACAGGTGTGGAGCTTAGGGCCCAGGGAACAGATGATCTAAAAACTCAAAACAGCAAACAATCAAACACAAACCAAGTAGGAAGAAATGCCTTTGATAGTTACCCCATTTAAGAATTAGGAAAAAATCTAGCCTGGATCCTATATTCCCAGAACTTTGGAGGCTGAGGCAAGCAGATCTCTGTGAGTTTGAGGCCAGCCTGGTCTACCAGAGCTAGTTCTGCCTGGTGCTGGTGGCACACACCTTTAATCCTAGCACTTGGAGGCAGAGACAGGTGGATCTTTGTGAGTTCAAGACCAGCCTGGTCTACAAGGTCTATTTCCAGGACAGGCTCCAAAGCTAGAGAGAAACCATGTCTTGAAAAACCACAAAAAGAGCTAGTTCCAGGACAGGTTTTAAAGCTACAGAGAAACCCTGTCTCTAAAACCAAGAAAACAAAATACCACCACCAACAACTGAAGAGTCCAGGAATAAGAAAATAAAAATGTAGATTCCAAAAATAAGAATGTAGAAATGAAGAAATATAAAGTTATAAGTCTAGGAGAATGAGAACAGACTGTCAGCAGCTTTCTCAGCAGATCAAGGATCATTCATTCACAGTGAGCTATTTTCTCAGATGCTTGGGATGCTTAGGTCAATTTACAAGTGGCTGTTTTTTTTTTACAAGGCCAGAGTGTCTCTCTCTACAAATTGAGAGTAGTGTCCTGGCCATCCCTGATAAATGACAGATATGAACTGAGATAACCTTTAGGAGACAGAGATATGTGACCTCTGGGTTAGACACTGTCTCCATTATGGAAAACTGGCACCACCAGAGGAGAGACATAAGACTCCATAAGACATAAGACTTATGACATAAGACTTTACACCCAGAGGTACGAGGAGACAGTGGACAAATACAATGGTTTAATTAATGAGCTTTGATAATGGAGGTTATAAAATATGGCAGTCAGTATCTGAATTTTACCTTGAGATAATGTGAAAAGCTTTCTGCTATCTCCTAAGTTCTCAGTCTAAGAACCAGTTAATCCTAATTTATTAACCTTCTAGTATTACAAGCAGCCCCTTTTCTGACTAATTGCTAAAGATATCTGTTTTCTCACAATTAGTGGCTTTCGTTGTAATCTCCCCTAAAACATATTTCATGATGCCTGCCTAATTACCCATTGACATTAGCACTCACTCCCCTCATTAGGGTCTCTGCTGACCAACCCAAGGGTCAGGGCAAGGTTGTAAAAATTCTTTTTGTTGGGTCCAGGAGGGTCGCGCAAAGATGAGAGCACCACCAAGTCTAATAAACCAGAAGCAAACTTTATTCCAGAAACCAGATCCTAGGAAAGCCAGAAACAAACTTAAAAATAGAAAATAAAAATAAAACATCGCAGGGCACAGAAGCTTATCAGCTAGCTGAGACCACAGCCAGAGATGGTGTTTGTTAGGCTGTGGCAAATGGCTGATTTTTGAACCTACTTTTTATAGTAAGGGCACCAGGCATTATCCCTGAACAAAAGAATTTTACAACCTTGCCCTGACCCTTGGGTTGGTCAGCGAGACCCTGAAGAGGGGAGTGAGTGCTAGTGTCCATGAGTAATTAGGCAGCCATCATGAAATATGTTTTAGGGGAGACTACAACGAAAGTCACTAATTGCGAGAAAACAGATATCTTTAGCAATTCATCAGAAAAGGGGCTGCTTGTAACACTAGAAGGTTAATAAATTAGGATTAACTGGTTCTTGGGCTGAGAACTTAGAAGAAAAGCCTTTCACATTATTTTTAGGTAAATTTTCAGATATTGACTGCCATACTTTACAACCTCCATTATCAGAGCTCATTAATTAAACTTTTTTTTATTTATCCACTGTCTCCTGGTACCTCCAGGTGTAAACTCCTCTGGTGGTGCCAGTTTCCCATAACAGAGACGGTGTCTGACCCAGAGGTCACATATCTCTGTCTCCTAAAGGTTAAACTCAGTTCACATCTACTGTTTATTAAGGATGGTCAGGACACTGCTATTAATTTGTAGAGAGACACTCTGGCCTTGTAAATAAAACAGCCAGTTGTAAAATGACCTATGCTTCCCAAGCATCTGAGAAAATAGCTCACTGTGAATGAATGATCCTTGATCTGCTGAGAAAGCTGCTGATAGTCTGTTCTCATTCTCCTAGACTTATAACTTTATATTTCTTTATTTCTACATTTTTATTTTCTTATGCCTGGACTCTTCATTTCCAGGTAAATCTTCAGATACTGACTGCCATACATTACAACCTCCATTATCAGAGCTCATTAATTAAACCTTTGCATTTATCCACTGTCTCCTGGTACCTCCGGGTGTAAACTGGGGTCTTATGCCTCTCCTCTGGTGGTGCCAGTTTCCCATAACAGAGACAGTGTCTGACCCAGAGGTCACATATCTCTGTCTCCTAAAGGTTAACTCAGTTCACATCTGCTGTTTATCAAGGATGGTCAGGACACTGCTCTCAATTTGTAGAGAGACACTCTGGCCTCGTAAATAAAACAGCCAGTTGTAAAATGACCTATGCTTCCCAAGCATCTGAGAAAATAACTCAGTGTGAATGAATGATCCTTGATCTGCTGAGAAAGCTGCTGGCCGTTTGTTCTCATTCTCCTAGACTTATAACTTTATATTTCTTTATTTCTACATTCTTATTTTTGGAATCTACATTTTTATTTTCTTATGCCTGGACTCTTCATTAGTTTACTTAGGATCACAGCTTTATGTGTCCTTCTTCTTATATCCTAAACTTCTACATTCTAATCTTTAGTTTCTATATTTCTATTTCTATATTTTTGTTCTTGTTTTCAGACCCTTCATTTTTGTTCAGAGATAATGCCTGGTGCCCTTACTATAAAAAGTGTGTTCAGAAACCAGCCTTTTGCCACAGCCTAACAAACACCATCTCTGGCTGTGGTCTCAGTTAGCTGATAAGCTTCTGTGCCCCGCGGTGTTTTATTTTTATTTTTTATTTTTAAGTTTGCTTCTAGTTTTCCTAGGATCTGGTTTCTGGAATAAAGTTTGCTTCTGGTTTATTAGACTTGATGGTGTTCTCCTCTTTGCACGACCACCCTGGACCCAACACAACAACAAAAAATTCGGAATTAGGAAAAGCAAAGCAGTGGTGACTTAATACTTGTAATCCTAGCACTTGGGATGCGGAGGCAGGAGGATATCAGTGAGTTCAAGGCCTGCCTCATTTACCAAGCAAGTTCCAGGAATGGTACATAGAGAAACCCTGCCTCAAAAAACAAAACAAAACAAGACACAAAAACAAAAGAGTTAGAAAAGTGCTCATGAAACACCACGAACCAACTAGATTGCACTTAATAGCAATCATAGGTGAAATAAAAAAGGCAAAAAAATTCTTTGATGAAATCCAACCTGCTTCCATTGTCAAAGCTGTACAGCCAGAAGAGCTAGAAGGAACATGTGCCCATCTATCAAATTAAAAAAAAAGCTAGACTCTCACATGATCATAAAAGATAAAAATCTTATGAGGAAAAACTTGACAAAATACAGCAGGAACTCGTGCTATTCTCCATGACTTTCAGAGTTCACACAGTTCACTCTGCCTTCTAAGTGACGGGATGATGATAGTAAAGGTGTTTGCTTCCTTTTCTTCTATATTTAGTTTAATTTTAAATTTGTTCAACTGTTTCTGTGTGTGTGTGTGTGTGTGTGTGTGTGTGTGTGTGAAAGAGAGAGAGAGAGAGACTGTGAGAGAGAGAGAGAGAGAGAGAGAGAGAAACAAACAGAGAGAGACAGAGAGACAGAGGGGTGTTAGTATAAAGTTATAATCCAGACACTTTCTAGGTCATATGTCAAAAGTTTTCATTATGAAAACAAAAGTCAATAAGCATCTGTGAACTTTTATTTGTTTGTTTATTGGTTTGTTTGTCTGTTCATTCATTCATCTGTTCACATATTTGCTCTATTTATTTACAGTGGAAGAGTTCAGTTAGGGTTAGGAATCAGTACAGAACAATCCATTAGAATGCTAGGTAGGAAGTTATCCTGGAGAAAGGGTAAGACTTCATGACCTTCCCCATAGAGAGGGAGCATTCTGAGGGGAACAGATCCAGAAGGCAAGAGTCAGGTAAGAAACCTTAATTTCAAGTGCTGCTTGCTTCCCACAAGTCCTTTCACCAAAGTCAGGCATTTAGATAAGAAAGGGTCTCCATTCACTCCCTCTTGAGGAATTTCAGACCTTGGCATTAACATTTGACTGGGACCTATTGGCAAGGTCAATGCTAGCTCCACTCCTCCTCCAGGGACCTGAAGCCACACCCAGGTTCACTTCTGCTGGCAGCCATTGGAATTCATTCTCAGATACCTCAGCCCATTCAGGAAACAGAAATTTCTTTTAGAAATTTCTTTTAGAAATCCCTTCCCCACCAGCTACATTTCTTTTAGAAATCCCTTCCCCACCAGCCACATATGTCAGATACATAAATACTCACCATCAGTGGCTTGAAAGCAGCTTCTAAAATTTTTTTTGATTTTTTTTTTCTCGAGACAGTGTTTCTTTGTGTAGCATTCCTAGCTGTCTGGCCATGAACACATTGAGACCTGCCTGCCTTCTTTGTGGAGTTTTGAGGTTATATTCCTGTGTTTCCAACAACCAGTTCATTTATTTTTTTTAATGCCAGGTTATTTAGTTTAATTTTAGTTAAATTTTTGGAATTGTATGCTTCCTTTGAAAACCGAACCCATTGATTTACATTAGCAAGAGACTTGCTGTTGATTTTGGCATAAATTTCCAGCCAATCTCGGATAGGTCTGTCTTTAGATTAGAAGCCAGTTTTGGACCAAGGTGCTGAATCCCTTCTGCTCACCCAGCCCCGTCACTCAGATCGCACCAGCCAATCAGAACCTTCAGCAGACCTGCCAGTCAGATGGGAGGGTCCTAACAGTAGCCAGACTTCCGATCCACTGCCGCGGCTTGGGTTCCCTTGTGGTGGCAGATAGCATATCAGCTTGGCATCTACACCATGGTGAGTGAGGGGTTGCTCTACAAGGATGGGAGGAGTGGCTGGTCTTGGTGAGCGAGGGGCTGCTTTCCCCAAAGTATGTGGAGAGGCGCTGAGACTCGCGGCCGGTGTGGTGGCCGGGTGGGAGCCAGCGGACAGACACAGAGTTTCGCGTTTTCTGCTTCAGTAGTCCTAAACTTGCAGCTTTCTGTTAGTAGCCTCTGAATCCCTTCACTGCCTGGGCTGTGTATGCACAGAGCAGAGCATTGGGAGCCGCAGATGGAGGTGTCTGTCGTGCATATATCGTCGCATGTGGAGAGAGATATCAGCACATTCGCCAAACGCGGAGACTCCTGGTCTCTCCTGGGTCTTCAGAAGTTCTGCACTTTTAATATTTAGGTTTGTGATCCGTCTGTAGTTAATTCCGTGTGGCTTGTGTATGGTTTGTCCTGTGTAGAGTAGTGCTCTGCTACTAAACTGTGATGTAGACGAGTATAGTTGATAATAGAATTAATGGTATAAGGATTTACCAGTACTTAGGAGACATTAAGTCACACAAAGCAGAATTAAAATGAGGGAGGGCTGCATACCAAATATTCAAAGATGAGTAGCATGCACCCCATGCCTGTTAGAAATTAGTATGATGAGATGCAAATGTTTGTTTAGCAGGATTAATCAGCAATTAAGGTACATTCCTATAACAAATGAGACAACCATGATTTACAAGCAGCCAGAAGACCCACTTCCCCATCAAAGGCCTCTGACCTGCTGCTCAGGGCCCATTAAGGTGTCACAACCCTGTGTGCCAGGAGAGTATAATAATTCTAGAACAGCTGTTTTTTTTCAGCTCTTGGGAAAGGAGATGTGACTCAGTGGTCCCCTGTGCTGATTGAGGTGGACTTGAATCCTGTCTGCAGCCCCACAGGGCATTGCCCTTGCTCTTCTCCTGGCTGACCTCCATAAATTCTTGGATTACATGTATGCTGCACCATGGAGCTCTAAAAGTACAAGTTTGAGTCATACAGTGGGACTGTTCATTGCAGTAACAATAAAAGGATTTGCATGTGGAACATGGCTTCTCCCTTCAGAACAAAAAGTAGGAACCGTGTACTGTGTGCATTGGAGGGGGTAAACACACTGGAGAATCGCTAAATCTTAGTCTGACGTTTAAGGCCATGGGCTGCAGGGGTCTCCATTACAAAGAAGGACCTGATGGGACACAGTGAGTGACTTATTGTGTAATTCCCATCATACATTAATTCCTTCCTTGTGAATGAAGACAGACACTGGTGGGTGTACAGTTATGGAGGAGAGCTTGAACTCCTAAGTATTTAGTTTCCAATTAGTGAACTCTCCCATGCAGATTTGTTCAATCCTGGTTGACACAGTGAAGTCAGCTCAGATGTTTGAGACATAGACCATTGACTGTAACTCCAGGTGTCAGCTTACAGCACTCAGCAGCTAACATTTTACATAGGACAAATTATTAATGGCATTCTCCCTACCAGTGAAGTGCCTACTCTGTTTCAAAGTCAGTATAATTGAGTGTTCTCTTATTCTTTATAATTTTAAGAAGTCAATTATTGGTTATCATTTTTTAGATTTCATTTTCTCCAATGGCATAAGTGCTATAATCTCTTTGTTTCTATTTTCCAATGTTTCCCAGTTTTTGCATTTCATTCCATATTTTAAGTGCTGTTTATTTGTCTATTTATTTATATCAGTTTAGAGCAATAATTCTCAACCTTGTGGGCCATGATTCCTTTTGGGCGATTAAATGAACCTATCACACCACTGGCTTAAGACCCTCAGAAAGTAGAGATATTTATATAATAATTTATAAAAGTAGCAAAAACATAGTTATGAAGTAGTTGTAAAAATAATTTTATACGTGGGGGTGTCACTACATCATGAGTAAATATATTAAAGGGTCATAGCACTAGGAAGATTGAGAACAACAGGTTTAGATTAATGTTTCCTGTAGCTCAGGCTTGCATCATACTATGTAACTGAGAATTGCTGTGAACACCTAGTCCTGCCTCTGCTACCTAGTGCTGGAAAGACAGTCCTGCAACTCCTACCAGGCTAGACCTTTACTGGTCTGTGTCATGGAGAAAGATCAGTGAGTGAGCATCTTCCAGTTTCTGTAGATTTTATTGTGAATGTAAGAGTGAAGTGGGACCTGTGTAAGAAATGAGTTCACTGACCAACTATAAAACCAGTGTAGTCACAACAAAAGATGGACAAGAAGGGGGGTAAAATCTTTCCTGCTGTGACTGTAGTTGACATTAGCTGTGAGTAGTGAGGTGATCAATTTTAGATGTTCCATAAATGTCCCATCTGGCCATTTCATATGTCCACATACCACACACAGGACCTAGTGTCTTGGAGGAGGAACAGGAAGTGCTCTGGGAGAATAGGAGATTTTATTAAAGTATAAATTTCCCAGGTTAGGGTTTTTTCTGACTATAGCGTGTAAGGACAAAACTGGAGAATATTTGCTTTCTGAGACATTCAATATCTGCTCACCCACTAGGGTAACTGCTAATGTCTTGAAGCCCAACTGGGTGGTCCTAGAGGGACTCTGGTTGGCAATTAGGAGCACCAGAGGTAGTTTACAGATTCTTTCCAGGATTCTCTTATTCTGCTGTACAGAGCTGTAAGGAGGACCACAAGCCATACCTTGGTGAATGTTGAAGCAACTGTCCTCAGACCAGGAAGAACAGGTTGGCTGAGCTGTCAGAGCTGCATGGAGAGGGATGAACCATGAGCCAAACAGGTTCTATTGTTCTTTGTGGTTACCTGGGTAGTAGGCCTTGGCCTTTGATCTTTGTTGAGGGTGGGGGAGGCTCTGCCATCCTGGCATGGGAGACTATGAGTTTGTAATATTGTTGCCTCACACTATGCAATGGGAAATTGCTTTACAAACCTAATCCTGCCTCTGCTGCCCAGTGCTGGGTAGATAGTCCTTCAATTTCTTCAGGACTGGTCCTTGACAGGTCAGTGGGAAGAAAAAATAAACCAGCTAAGGAGTGACCTCCAGTCTCTCTGACTTTCAGTGTATGATTATAGATGAAAAGGGTGAGTACATAGGTCAAGCTTGAAGCTGGTAGATTCACAGTGCAGGAACGGAGAGACAGGAAAGTGGCTGAGAACTTTCCTACTTCAACCGTAGTTGAGATTAGCAATGTGAAAGTAGGTAATCAATTTTAGGTGCTCCATAAATGTCCTGATGGTCATTTCTTGCTGTCCACAGACCAGGGGCATCAGTAACAACAGTTTAAGGGTCACTTGGAGTTAATTTTGTGAAAATTGTGAAGTCTTTATTCAATTTCTATAGACATAAAATTATAGATATCTGGATAACATTGGTCGAGATCACAGGTTTCCTGACTAAGTTTCCTTTGGTCTTTTGATCAATAGCTGACTATATTTTTCTACCTTTGTTCTTGGCTTTTTCTCTCCATTCTCTTTATTCTTTACCAAATATTATACACATTCTTGATTGATCAGCTTTGTGGTAATTTTTTCCCCCAAGACAGGATTTCTCTGTGGCTTTGGAGCCTGTTCTGGAACTCTTCTCTGTAGACCAGGCTGGCTTCAAACTCACAGAGAGCCTCCTGTCTCTGCTTCCTGAGTGTTGGAATTAAAAGTGTGTGCCATCACTACCCAGAAAGAAGTCATATTATGTCAGTCTGTGTACTATTTTTCATAATCCCATTGAGTACTCTTTGTGCCTCGAATATGAATGTAGCTTTGTAACCAGCTTTCCTGTTATAAATTGTTGGGAATTATCATTTTAATATAGTCATTTATGGTGCAAATTTAACATACACATCATCTTAATTTTGAAGCATCCTGTTTCCAAGGATCATTTATTTACTTCTTTATTTATTTAGGTTTTGTTTTTCTTGTTAATCTGTGAGAGACTTTTGGTTTATTGGATAAAAGGTATTATGAATGTTGGCAGGTGGCTCAGCACATATTAGTTTTGGAGGTGACCTAATTTCAGATACCTACCATCTAGTTGTGAGGCTCATAACTCTACCATTTCAGATTGAGGGCATCTGAATCCCTCTTTTCTCTGTTACTTGTATACATGTGAAAGAAATTCTCACTCTTGCACAAACATATGCAAAAAATGGCAATAAACTTATTTTCAAAAGTGCTTGTGACTTATAAAGCAGTAGAGTAAAACAAGTTGCTTTAGGTGTGCACTGATTCTTTAAAAATGTGTTATTTTGCATTTTGTTTTAAAATGTTTTCATTTCCTCACTCTGATTGCAGACTTACAGGCAATCATCAATCAGGGGGAGCAAAATGGTGTCTAAGTGATCCTAACAGACATACTTTTCTTTACTATAAGATAATGAAATTTTTTTAAGTAGTCAAAACTATTTTCTATGAAGTTAAGGCACAAGAAGGTTTCAAGTGAATCTCTCCATTTCTGGTAGAACAGCCTTCCACACCCAAGCCATTTTCTATTATTGGTAAAGGATAAAGAACTGAAGTGTATAGGATGAGTGCTTGTAAGTAATTTCTTAGATTTTTATTTTCGTTAGAATCTTGTTTTAATTTAAAGGAGCAAAATATGTCCTTGTCAATCCTACCCATCTACAGTGTTGATTTTATTCATTATTATCTAAGTATATTGTTTATTGTCTGGAAAATAATGGTCTCACCAATTTTCTATTCAGATGATTTCTCATGTTATGAGTTCCTTGAGTTTTTGTTGGTTTGGGAAGTTTCTGTGGAGAGACAGTTTTAGTTTTCTCTTCTTTGTCTTAGATTGTCCCGCGCTACCGTCTCGCCAGCAAGAACCACACGGAACACTAGGATCCTTCTGCAGGAATGGCTTTAATCCTCTTGGGAGCAGAGCATAAGCCAACACGGCCGTGGGGACCCAGATAAGATTGAACCCATCCCTTATAAAGGAAACAGACCCTGCCCTGGACGTGTCATTCCTGGATTGGCTGACTGCTCCCAGTCCCAGGTGAAACCTCGGGAGTAGGCAGGGACGCAGCGGTAGAGAGTTACAAAGCACGTGCGCTGAGATTAAAGGCGTGTGCCGCCACACCTTGGGGTCACAGAGGTCAATCTCTACCTTTGTTCCTAGAAGCAATGGAGAATGTGGTCCGGCCCTCCACATATCCCCCTTTTTTTACTTCTTTGCAGAAAGGCAACTCCCTAGGAAGGTAAAGATAGAGGTCGCACTTCCCAAAATGAAAACATAAAAATGGGCTTACACGGAATCTGTCCCTAGGCTCATGACACCTGGAACCTATCCGGCCTGCCCTCTGCCATTTTTCTGGGAAAGGGAATATACAGCAGAAAACCCTTAAGCAGAGCGACTTATCTCTCAGAGAGGGCCATTCTCTGTGCGATGCTCTTCAGCTCGACAACCTTCAGGGCTAGCTAAGCCAAGCACTCCACCCTGTGCAATGGACCACAGTCCTAGGGGTGCAGGAGCTGGTTGGCTTAAACCCTACTGCTTTAGATGACCACACATCAGTAGAGGCCCCCTGTTTCAGGGCAGCCAGCGCTTGTGCAATAACCACTTTGTCCCTACAATTTTAGGATTTGAGTCAGCAGACCATCCATAGGAAAAACACTAATCCATAGCATAGGACTGTTCCAAAACATTTCCACCCCCACCCATTCTTTGAAGTAGGGGAATGAGAGACACGGCCCAGGACTGAAGTCCTACGGCCAAGCTTATAAATCATCTCTAGGACAGTAGGGAGGGGGCCCAAAATCTTATTGGTTGTAAAAAATCGGGGAGACACAGCCATCCTATGGTTGACTGGTAACAACTTCAGGAAGGCTGAGAGTGTCCTCCATCGGTGCTCTGTCATCCATCCGCAAAATGGCAGGAGGAACAGCAGCCAGGTCCTCAGGCGAATCCGTGTGTTGTGGATCACTCTTCACTGTTCGGGTCAATCGCTCTGGCAGCCAGAATGGGCTTTCTTGATCCTGTGGGAAAACACAAACAGCTCCCCTGGATCTCAATAAGATGGGATCCGGGCCTTTCCATTCATTAGAAAGCACATCTTTCCACTTAAACACGCATAGAGCAAATGGTTGAGTCTCATCAATACGGCACAGCTGTGCCTCCTTAATGGATTCCTCCACTAGCAACAAGGCTGCCTCTGCTGCCAGTGTCAAGGCCCGAGGGGAAGTAATATGAGTATCCCCTTCCAAGATATAGGTTTAGGATTTATTGGCTCCCGTATTCCCTGCTGGGAGCGACCCAAGCCCCTTCCTGGCCTATGACCCATTCTGATCATTATATCTTGGGCCCGAGATGAATATGCATTAGATAGGGTCAATCCCATGCCCTGCATCACGTCTCTTCCCCATAAGTTGACCGGCAGGGGGAGGATATATGGTGTAAAATATCCTGACTGCCCTTCATCTGTTTCCCAGGTTAATCTGGTGGAGCTAATGGTGGGATTTGCACTGTAGCCCAAGCCCTGTAGGGCATGAGACGACTCAGTAACTGGCCAGGACTGTGGCCACCAGCGCGACGAGATAATACTTTTGTCTGCGCTGGTGTCCAAAATGCCTTTGAAGCATTTACCATTGACCCAAAGGGGCAGTTTGGGTCGATCTTGAAGGCTAACAACCAAGTAAGCTGAATCCTGTCCTGTTGACCCCATTAATCTATTCTCCGGCCTCTGGTGGATGTCTGCCGGAAGAAGCAGTAATTGAGCTATCCTGTCTCCTTTACTGATGGAAAAAACTCCACTAGGGCAAGAGCATAGGGCTTGTATCTCAGCAGTGTGCTGACTATCAACGAGACCTGGGTGGACGATTAATCCCTGTAGGGTAAGCGAGCCACGTCCTAAAAGCAGGCCCACGCTTCCAGGGGGTAGGGGCTCAGGCAGCTGCACAGGGACGGGCTGTACCCCCATTTGAGGCATTAATAAGAAGTCGGTGGAGGCACACAAGTCCACCCTTGTTCTGCCTCCGAGGGTCCCTCGGTCATTGCCCTGGCGAACTTGTTCCCATATTTTTGGGGGCCCTGGGACCAAGGGCCCGCCATCCCGTTTTTTGGATTATCAATCTGTGGGTTTCCTAATGGTGGGAGGATCTTACCATGGGCGCCCCTAACGGAGTAGCAGAGCTCTGCCCTATGATAACCTTTACCACAGCGTGAGCAAAGCATAGGGGGCGCTCTCTCCTTTTCCGATAACCTACAGTCCCTTTTTAAGTGTCCTGGCTTCCCACATTTAAAACAAACTCTTCTGTCTGGCCCTTTAAAATGGTGTTTTTGTGATTGCATGATGGCTGCAGCCAAACCTGCATTCGTCAGGGGTCCTCCTAGTTCTCTACAGATCCTAAGCCAGTCCTGTAGCCCTTTATTTTTCCTAGGTGCTATGGCGGCACGGCACTCCTGCGTGGCTTGCTCAAAAATGAGCTGCTCAATTAGGGGCGTGGCCGTATCAGTATCGCCAAAAATGCGTCCTGCTGCCTCAATCATTCTTGCCACGAAATCTGAAAAAGGCTCCTGAATCCCTTGTATAATCTTAGTGAGCGGAGTGCTCCCTTCTCCCTTTTTTGACAAGGCTTTCCATGCTCTTACAGCTGTATCGGCTATCTGGCGGTAGGCGCCGTAAGGGTCGTTTGTCTGGGCAGCGGCATAGTGCCTTCGCCCAGTCAGGAGGTCAAATGTCCATTGCTGTTGATCTGGAATTAAGGCCTGAGCGTTAGCTCTGGCCTGTTCCTGGGCTGCCTCGTGCCACAGCGCTTTCCATTCCAAATATTGACCCATGCTGATGAGCGATGCTTTTGCAACTGTTTCCCAGTCCGCTGGAGTCATGGCAGACAAGGCCAATCTATCCAACTGGGCTAAGGTAAAATTAGCAGTCACTCCATACTTTCTGACTGACTCTGCTAACTCTTTAATTTGGTTGTACTCCACAGGTGCATGTACTCGCCCGTTTTCCCCTTCATAAACGGGGAAGGCCAAGTGTAGCTTTCTCTTGACCTTATCAGGGATAAATGAAAAGGTCTTTGGCCCAAGGCGTTCCTCATAAGGAGGCGCCAAAGGGGCAATTGAGGGAAGGTGTAGCCTATAATGAGGCGGATGGACCGTTTGGGATAACCTCATGGCCCTGCCATTGGCTAATTCTACTTCCTCCTCTGTATCCATTTCTCCTTCCTCTTCTCCTGCAGAAAACTTTTGGCCTTGTGGGCCAATATTCTCCCCCATTTCTACTTCCTTAGAATTCCTGGAGGGTCCTTTTTCCTTAATTTTTTCTCTCATGCGCGCGTCTAACCTCCCACTGCATTCAGTTTCTGATATTCTGTCCTGAATTTCCTCTGCCCTTGCAACAACCGCTTGGCAAGATTCATCTTTTAAGCAATTTTTGATGGAAAATAAGAGAATTGCTAAGATAAGCATCAAGGCCTGTATGAAACCTTCCCAATGCGGAGACAAGTCGAGCTCAAAACCGAAAAATCCAGGAACAGACATTACCTCTCTGATATGCAGACCCTGCAGTTCTGAATCCTTCCTGAATCCAAAGTGAATCCAAGAGATCCCCGTCGGTGCGGTGGTCAAGATTCCTCGGCGTCCCGAGGGCTTCGGCACCAGATGTCCCGCGCTACCGTCTCGCCAGCAAGAACCACACGGAACACTAGGATCCTTCTGCAGGAATGGCTTTAATCCTCTTGGGAGCAGAGCATAAGCCAACACGGCCGTGGGGACCCAGATAAGATGGAACCCATCCCTTATAAAGGAAACAGACCCTGCCCTGGACGTGTCATTCCCGGATTGGCTGACTGCTCCCAGTCCCAGGTGAAACCTCGGGAGTAGGCAGGGACGCAGCGGTAGAGAGTTACAAAGCACGTGCGCTGAGATTAAAGGCGTGTGCCGCCACACCTTGGGGTCACAGAGGTCAATCTCTACCTTTGTTCCTAGAAGCAATGGAGAATGTGGTCCGGCCCTCCACATTAGATGTTTGCCTCTTTCCATTTCCTGGCATATCTATCTTTGTTTGTGTTTTTGCTGCCTAAGTGATTGATATGATTAATACATTGCCTTTGGATCTTTAAAACCTTCTTGTATATTATTGTCTCTTTCTAGATAGCCTCAGCTATCAGCATGACATAGCTTAGACTGATCTGAGAAAATACCAATTGAGAGAATGCCTAGATCAAAATTCTTGATTAAGGTATATGAGAGAGATTTGTTGATTTTGATTGATATAGGAAGGCTCTTCCGCTGAGTTGGCAATATCTCTGAGCAAGCAGCCCTGGGATAGATAGGAGAGCTAGTTGAGCACAAGGCAGTGACAAAGCAAGAGGGAAAGCCAGAAAACAATGGTTCCACATGTTTTGCCTTTAGTTATTAGCTTGAGTGTTGGGAGCCACCTGGAGGCACAGGTGGTCCTGCAGTTTGGAGGTAGCCACGTGGGGCTGAGCAACCCTGCCTGCACCCTTGCCTGCACATGCTCAGACCAGCAGAGTGGCATTGACCAATCGGGACAGCGTTCAGGCTGCTCCGCCGTTTAAAAGCAGCTGCCTCGGGGCCCAAGGCTCTCTCTCTAAGCTTTCTCTCGTCCCTGTTCTATCGTCCCTTCCCCCAATTTTCCTCAAGGGAATGCTCCAAATAAAGATGTGACCAGAGAAGGAATTCTCGTTTTTGGTGGCGTTTATTCCTGCGGGACAGGATGGCCCCCCGCAACTGGTGCTCGAAACCCCGGACGCTGAGGGACCCTGACAACTACGCCGGGGGACCCTGAGAAAGCCCGGGAGAAAAAGCCAAGATCAGACACCAGCACAGAGAGCCTTGAATTTCAGAACTCTGAGAACATGGAGCGGTGAGTGACGTCGGTTGAAATCCCCAGAAAGGGGAGGAAAAGAAATGTAAAAAGGAATTTCAAAGGATAGGCCTAAATAGAAAAGAAAATACAAAAAAAATCAAAGTTAAGGTATCTGAAAGAAGGTACAGAAAGCAACGGGGAAGAAAAATCCCTTAAGTTCAGTGCAGGAGGGATGTAAACAGCAGCAAAAAAGGCGAGGTAACTAAGGCGGGACTTTGAGGACGATGGGGTACGGGAGACCGCGGCTTCCGCTCCCTCTCCGTCCACCTGCGTACTCGCTGATAAGAGACTTGGAGGCAACAGTCTCGTAGGGAGGCGAACTTGATCACTGCCTTTCCTATTCTTAAAGAGCCACAGAGCTTTTGGAGGTGATTTTCGCCTAATTTTGATAAGAGAGCTCAGTCTCTGGCTCTCACGTACAAAAAACTTTAATTTTTGACTGAGAAAGACAAGCTGCTTGATCGTGCTGAGAGTGCTGGCGGCAGCCGGCCCGCCTTTGAGCGGTAATGCCTGATTAGAAACACGGAAGTGGGCCAGGCACGGTGGTGCACACCTTTAATCCCAGCTACTCAGGAGAGAGACGCAAAATTGCACTCTCCAGTGCTAGCTCGTTCGGGAGGCATGGCCATGCTAACCAGTTGCTGGCGGGAAATTTGCTGGAGTCCTCAGAGGCCTGCGAATAGCCAGGTCGCGGGCAGGCTAAAGTCCGTGTGACATCAGAGGCTATATGTCCCGGCCTTCTGGCGGGGCTATGGTTTTTGGAGGACTTTTTCAGCACCTGAGCGGACTCGCCTGACTGAGGCGGAAGCTGCGTGGTGAGCAGCGGCGCCATAGAAAGCAGAGAGGAGCTGAATCGGCTCTGCGGAAAAACTGTGTTTCCATAGCATCATGGGCGGGCGGAGATGAGTTCCCAGAGAACGGGGCTCTGCGCGCGGGCGGACCGGGCAGGAGAAGCCCCCCCACGGGTGGGCGGATGCCCCCCTCGCCGGAGCTTGGCGGTGCGAATTCAATGCCTGAGGTGAGGCTGAGGTACAGTTCGCAGTTACGGGATAACCGGCGAGCCCGCCCACGGCCCGGGGCGGAGCCATGCCTTCGGGCCATGCGGAGCGCGCCATAATGGGCTTCAGAGGCGGAGCTGTGGCAGCCGCCGCCTCCGCTGCTGCCGCCCTCAGTCAAGGTCGCCAAGAATTCAGTCAGATAAAAACATTTGTCACCAAGAATTCAGTCAGATAAAAACATTTATCCCCCAAACATCGCCCCTTCGTCAGCAGGAAGTAGCCAGATTGATGAGCAACGCCCATTCTCCCTTAAAAAACTGGTCGTGATTATCATAATAAAGGCATGTTTACCTGGTTAACGTATCCTAGGTAACAAAGAAAGGCGGACCTTTTGCCTGAGGCACCTGGTGAGATAAACAATGTTACCTAGAGGTTTTTCCATCTAAATAGGGGAGCTGGAGAGATGGCTCAGCGGTTAAGGGCATTGCCTGCTCTTCCAAAGGTTATGAGTTCAATTCCCAGTGACAACTGCTTTGGTTTTTAGACATAAGAGGGGGACTACACTACCAGTGACAGCTTCCCCCAGAGAAAGGATTTCTCTTGCATTCTTTACACTTAATTTTTAATTCAAAATTTTGCTGGTACAGGCAAACAAGATTTGCTTTTTGAAGCAGAGACCTGCAGATCTCTAAGTTCAAAACCAGCCTACTTCCAGTACTGATTGTGCTGAATTTTTACACTGAGAGTTTTTAGTACTCTTAAATGTTAATTTGGGAGGAGAGTTTTGTTTATGTTTTTCTAGGAATGCTGACATACATCTGGATGCCAGCGAGACCGACCAGAGAGATAAAGAAGACGACCCAGTGGATGCTGAGTGTCCTGCTGTGGAAGATTCGTGCGGAGGCAGCAGAGATGACCTTCTGGGCGGTGCCAAGAGCAGCTGTTTCACACCATCGACTTGAGCAACACCCTGTGCAACCTCTTATCTCTTAACAATTTTCTGACTGACTCTATTCTGCCTTTCTCCCTCCTTGGAGATGGGTGGGAGCAGAGATATCCTTGGCATGCTGCGACTAGGTGGGGACCAGATTGGAAAATAGTTTTGCCTTATTGCTCTTAAAGACAATAATTAGGGGGAGATGTTGGGAGCCACCTGGAGGCACAGGTGGTCCTGCAGTTTGGAGGTAGCCACGTGGGGCTGAGCAACCCTGCCTGCACCCTTGCCTGCACATGCTCAGACCAGCAGAGTGGCATTGACCAATCGGGACAGCGTTCAGGCTGCTCCGCCGTTTAAAAGCAGCTGCCTCGGGGCCCAAGGCTCTCTCTCTAAGCTTTCTCTCGTCCCTGTTCTATCGTCCCTTCCCCCAATTTTCCTCAAGGGAATGCTCCAAATAAAGATGTGACCAGAGAAGGAATTCTCGTTTTTGGTGGCGTTTATTCCTGCGGGACAGGATGGCCCCCCGCACTTGAGTATCTATCTTACATTGTCATAAGGAGGAATTGTGAAATAGGGTTAACAACCAAATAAAAATGTTCCTTACCTGAGTTGCTTTTGATCGCATATTTTAATAACAGCTACAGAGAACAAAGTTGGAACAAAAATGGGACTCAAAGAGGATTTTGTTGCTGCAAAGGACCTGGGAATGTTGACTCTTAGAAGAATGCTTAAGAAATTAGAAAACTGGACAGAGAGCTTAATCATCTGTTCTTGTAAGACCCAGAAGATGGGAATGTTGCCAGTAATGGCAGACAGTGGAGGTCAAGGTCATAGGATTTTACTGGGCAGTAGGCTCTTCAGGGAATCATGGAGCTGGCCCAGCCTAAATCCCTTGAGAGACCAGGTTAAAGTCCATGGTTCCTGGGTCACTATATACCTCCCAGTTCCTGACAGACTGTTGCATTCCCTCAGGCAGTGAAGCATTCAGGCTGATTTGTGCTTCTTTGTATGATCCCTTAGTAGTCAAGGAATCATGAATGCTTAACAGGACAATTGAACTTAGATATTAATCTTATGTGTGCTGTATAGCTTGCAAACTTCATTATATCCTTTTATAGACATAGGGTGCTTGGTCATTTCCCCACTGCCCTGACTCATAATAATTATACAGAACTTTTATTAATTATAAGACTGCATACCCAATAGCTTAGGCTTCTTATTAAGTAACTTTTCCATCATAAATTAACCCATTTCATAAATTTGTGTATTGCCACATGGCTGTGACTTACTGGTAAGGTTCCATCCAGCCTCTGTCTCTTTCAGTGGCTACATGGCATCTCCCTGATTCTGCCTTCTTTTCTCCTCTATCTCCATTTGGCATCCCCACCTTGTTCTACTCTGTGCTACCATAGGCCCAAATCAGTTTCCTTTTAACGAATGGGAATAAAACATATTCACAGCATACAGATGGTAACTCTAACATATTAATTTAATCAATTTCTATTAATCTATGTATTGCCATGTAGCTGTGACTTACCAGGTAAATTTCTCAGCGTCTGTCTCTGGTGGGGCTACATGACTTCTCTCTGACTCTGCTTTCTTCCTTCTAGCATTCAGTTTAGTTTTCCCCAGCTACCAAGTTCTGTCCTATAGCTCTGTTATAGGCCCAAAGCAGTTTCTTTATTATCTAATGATAATCACAGCATACAAAAAGGAATCTACAATTTGAGTTTCTATAGCCTCAACCCGTTTCCTGTTCTTTGTGCCCGCTGTGTTGTGGTTGAAACTAATCAGTCAGCTTTTTTCTTTTGCTGCCATAACTTTCCACCATCAGAAATTCTATCACTAAATTACACAGGACTCAGGAGAATTAACTGCTATTTAGTGCTAAGGTGATTTGGTAGCCTACTGTTTTCATTTTTGTTTGTTATATTTTGAAGACAAGGTTTGCCTGTGTAGCCCTAGCTGTCCTGACAGTAGCTCTATATATCAGGCGGGATTCAAACTCAGAGAACTTCTGACTCTGACTCCCAAGTGCTGGGGTTAAAGGTGGTCTTTTTTATTTTTATGTTGTTGTATGGTGGTTTTGTTCCTATCAAGCATATGCTGTTGTACTGAGCTTCACCCATATCTTGAATTTTAAAATTTGACAGAGGGTATCATTGTTTCCCAGGATGGCATGTACTCATGACATTAATACTGCCTGTGCCTTTGGTGTTATTGGATTGTAGGTGCATAACCTTCTTCCTGCCTGTTTTGTTTGTTTTGAATTTTTATTTTAAAAAGAGTATTATCCTTGAATGCATGGATATGCACCATGTGAGTACCTGGTCCTTACATTGATCAAAAGATGGTATTAGAAACCTTGAACTTGGAATAATAGATAGTTATGATTTCCCCATGTAAGTCCTTGAGCCCACCTGTATGCAAGACTAGGAGGACTCTTTGTTGTTGAGCCATATTTCTTGCTCTGTGTTGATTATTTGTAATCAGCATATTAATTTCTATTGTTTTCATCTGTCCATTTGTAATTTTTTAAACACACAGTGCCTTTTAGTAAAATCTCATTTTGTTGCAGTTTGAATTGGGCATCTTAGGTTTCTTGTAGATGAATAAAGAGTTGAAGTGAATGTGTAACTCTTTGTAGAAACTTTAGCAAAAGCCTATGAGTTATTTCTAGCTTTT
Source organism: Myodes glareolus (assembly GCF_982192425.1). Taxonomy (NCBI): domain Eukaryota; kingdom Metazoa; phylum Chordata; class Mammalia; order Rodentia; family Cricetidae; genus Myodes; species Myodes glareolus. The sequence continues at coordinate 183,007 of NC_142031.1, forward strand.
ATGTTTGTTTGATTGATTTTTTTTCCATGTGAAACAGGTATTTAACATGTATTTCTGGCTGCCCTAGAAGTGATTGTATGGACTAGGCTGGAATTCAACTCAGAGGCAGATAGATATACATGCGTCTGTCTTCTGAGTACAAAGATTAGAGGAATGATTCAATGCATCCAACTTTTTCATTTTATTTTCTTTTTATAGTTAGGAATTAATCATTCATACAATTTCTCTTATCTGTACTCTGTACTGTTGATCTGTTTATGTATCTTTTATTGTTGGTTCGGAGGTATTTCTCTTGCAAGGTGATATCCCAATCACAGGGTTCAGAAATGACAGAAGTGAACCTCCTATTCAGTTTGCTTCTGAAGTGACTTGGTGATTAAATTATGATGTCTTTGTCATGGAATACGTTTGGGGAGTGCCAGAATTCTATGACTATACTGTCAAAGAAGTATACATTTACAGTGTTGTCAAAATCATACTTTCTGTTGTACACCTGTATGGGATATTTTAGAATTCAGTGACCTATGATGACGTGCATGTTGACTTCACTTGGAAAGAATGGACTTTGCTGAATCCTTCCCAGAAGAATCTCTACAAAGATGTGATGGTAGAGACCTACAGAAACCTCACTACTATAGGTAGGCCTGTATTATCTTTCCTGTTTTATATAAGGGGACAACTATTCATTGGTTATTGATGCTCTTTTGTAATATGATTGAGAAAGAAGAATGGGGTAAATAAATCAGGCATGGTTGTAAGGTTTGCTTCAAATGGTAACTAAATTTTTTACAATTTTTAATATAAAACATACAATTTCTGGCATTATATTTTAGGTTACAGTTGGGAAGACCATAATATTGAAGAACATTGTCAAAATTCTAGAAGACATGACAGGTAATTTTCATGTATAAGCTGATACAAATGTACCTCTGAAGAATTTGTAATTAATCCTATATGTTTTAAACAAAAGCAACAGTGTAAATAATAAAGTGCATTGATGTATATTAAATTCTCACAAAATCATATACCTTAATTTCAGATAGGTGAACTACATTTGCAAGTCATTCTTTTAAGAAAGAAAACAATATCTTAATCTATATTATCAGTTGAATCATAATACAATGAGAGCTATACTGTAAAGTTGTCAATCCATTTATCTCATATTATTCACATTATAAAAGATATACATGTTGATCTCTAAAACTATCTATTATACTAATAGTCCATAGAAAAGGTAGTTTAACCCCTATACTTGTGGCTCTATTAAGCTTAGTGAGGGGGCAATTAGGGTTATGAATCAAGGGGCAGCTGTTTTGGAGTGGCCTTAATCCATATACCACAAGTCTATGAGGACAGAGAGTCAAACTGGGTGAACCCAATGTGGAAACCTTATATTTGTTATTTTCTTTACTGGGTACATCATATATTACTCTGGATACAAGACACATGAGCAAAAGATGTAAAAAGATATAACATACCTCTCTCTCAGAACAAATAGAGAATATGTAGCAGTTCCCATGTTGAGTATACTTGTTGAATTTGATATACACATATACAATTAATTGGTTTTCTAGTCTCATTGTTAATATATCAACAAACTCACATTTCAAAAAACCACAATGAGTACTAGGACTGTGTAAATACTTCTGTTTGTCCTAGTTCATTTAGCAATTGTAGCATCACTCACAGATAGGAAACGTTATGAATACAATAAGAGTGGTAAAGCTCTGTTATTTTTCTGTTCTCTTCAAATACATGAAAGTTCTCATACTAAAACAAGATTCTGTAAATGTGAACCATGTATTAACGGCTGTTATCAGTTATCTTCAAAGATGCAAAGCAAACCTTAATGAAAGGGAAAAACAAGATTGTAAACATGGTGATAAAACCTTAACATATAATTCCTCTTTAAAATAGGACTAAATTGTAAAATTAATTTATTCAGATAAAAATATTCAACAATGTATTAAATGTAGTAATGCTTTCACATGTACCATTATCATTGTAGGCATGAAAAAAGTCAAACTAGAAAGAAAAGTTCTGCATATTCTCAATGTGTTAAAACCTTTGCATGTGACAGTAATCTTCACAGTCATGAAAAAACACATACTACATTAAAACCCTATGAAGGAAATGAGTTTGATAATGCCTTTTCACATCGCAGTCATCTTCAAATGCATAAAAGAACATGCATTGGAGAGAAACCCTATGAATGTAATCAGTGTGGTAAAGCATTTGCACGGCACAGTCATCTTCAAATTCATGAAAGAACACATACTGGAGAGAAACCCTATGAATGTAATCAGTATGGTAAAGCATTTGCACGGCATAGTCATCTTCAAAGTCATGAAAGAACCCATACTGGAGAGAAATCCTATGAATGTAATTACTGTGGTAAAGCCTTTGCATGGCACAGTCATCTTCAAAGGCATGAAAGAACCCATACTGGAGAGAAACCCTATGAATGTAATCAGTGTGGTAAAGCATTTGCATGTAACAGTACTCTACAAAGGCATGAAAGAACCCATACTGGAGAGAAACCCTATGAATGTAATCAGTGTGGTAAATCCTTCGCACAGCACAGTCGTCTTCAAATTCATGAAAGAATCCATATTGGAGAGAAACCCTATGAATGTAATCAGTGTGGTAAAGCCTTTGCATGGCACAGTCATCTTCAAAGGCATCAAAGAACCCATACTGGAGAGAAACCCTATGAATGTAATCAGTGTGGTAAAGCATTTGCACGTAACAGTATTCTACAAAGTCATGAAAGAACCCATACTGGAGAGAAACCCTATGAATGTTATCAATGTGGTAAAGGTTTTGCACGTAACTATACTCTCCAAACACATAAAATAACCCATACTGGAGAGAAACCCTATGAATGTAATCAGTGTGGTAAAGCCTTTGTATGTAACAGTACTCTACAAAGTCATGAAAGAACCCATACTGGGGAGAAACCCTATGAATGTAATCAGTGTGGTAAAGCCTTTGCATATCACAGTAGTCTTCGAATACATAAAAGAACCCATACTGGAGAGAAACCCTATGAATGTAATCAGTGTGGTAAAGCATTTGCATGTAACAGTACTCTACAAAGGCATGAAAGAACCCATACTGGGGAGAAACCCTATGAATGTAATCAGTGTGCTAAAGCCTTTGTATGGCAAAGTCATCTTCACAGGCATGAAAAAACACATACTGGAGAGAAACATTATGTATGTAATTAGTGTAGTAAAGTCTTTGTTTATCATAGTCATCTTCAAAGACAAACTAACATATGCTGGAGAAAAGCCCTATGAATGTAATGAATGTGGTAAAGGCTTTGCACTTCACAGTTCTCTTCAAATGCATAAAAGATTAGACACTGGAGATAAACTCTATGAGTGTAATCAGTGTGGTAAAGCATTTGCATGTATGAATAATCTAAATCATTAGAAAATCATACTGCAGAGAAATCCTATAAATGTATTCAGTGTGATAAAGTTTTGTACTTTATATAGAAGTAAAACGTTTGTGTGCAACAATCTGTTAAAATCTTTGCATATTACAATAGATATTGACTACATGAAAAAGATACTGAGGACTTCTTATTAGAAAGTATTTGGTAAGATCTTTAGCCAAAACACTTATAATCAGCTGCACAATGATTTGGGATTCTCTACTGAATGCTGTGAATGTATTTTATTACCATTGTTTAATAAAGAAGGTGCTTTGGGGCTATGGAAAGGCAGCATAGAGAAAGGCAGGAATTCCAAGCAGAGATAGTGGAGAAAAGAAAGTGGAGTCAGACTCTATGTATCTGCTGAAGGAGACAGATGCCCTTACTGGTAAATCCCAAATTTTGTGGTAAAATACAAAATAATAGGAATGGGTTAATTTAAGATGTTAGAGTTAGCTAAAAAGAATCCTGAGCTAATTCTAGGCTAAGCAGTGTTTTAATTAATTAATATAGCCTCTTTGTGATTATTTCTGGTCTGGGCAGCTAGGAATGAACAAGAGTCCTCTGCCTATAACACAAGATTATTTCTTCTGTAGAAATAAATTTGACAGTGTTAACAATCTTTTCAAGCATTATCATTTCCTTTTTATACTGTTTGTACTTACAAATTCATGGTAAAATGAATTTGTGAATTTATGAAGCCCTATGTGTAGGGCAAATGGGCCAGTCAAAAAACACATCCAGACCCTGAAACCAGAGCCAGGGAATTACATGATTTTTGACTGTGAAACTGGAGCCAAAGAAATACATTCTGACTCTAAAACTGAGACAAAGAAACACACTTTGTTCCTTAATCCAGAGCCAATGAGAGAAGCACCTGACCCTGAAACCGGACTCATTTCATAAGTTTTCCCAAATGATTTATTCCATTATCTTAAAAGACAAGAGTCCCAGATCCTTCATCTGGCGAAGGATGGCGATACAGACGGAGACCCACATTGGAGCACCGGACTGAGCCACCCAAGGTCCAAATGAGGAGCAGAAGGACGAAGAAAATGAAAAAGGAAATAAGGACTGCGAGGGATGCTATCACCCACTGATACAAGGGGACGGATCTAATGAGAGTTTACCAAGGCCAGTTGAACTGGGACTGATCGAGGACGTGATCTAACCAGATTCTCTGAATTTGGCCGGATTCTCTGAATGTGGCTGGCCCAAAGTCTTTCTGAAAAGCTATTGACTGTGACACTGGGACTTGTTTCCTCTGCATATACTGGATTTTGGGGATCCAGTCTGTTTGGATACTCACCTTCGTGGACCTGGAGGGAAGGGGGAGGAACTTGAACTTCCCACAGGGCAGGAAACCCTGACTGCCCTTAGGGACAAAGAGGGAGGAGGAGAGAGAGTGGGGGGAGTGGGAGGGTGTTGGAAAGAGGGGCGTAAATGGAAACTTTTATAATTTAATAAAATTACTTTCAAAAAAAAAGGTTTTCAGACATCAAGCCTACCTGATTGCTTCTGGTGAAGAAAAACTCTGTAAGCCATTGGGTACCTTAACACCTGTATTATGGGAATGAATTCTTACAAGAGAAAAACATTCATGAGTGAAAATATGTTTAAGGAGTTGTTTTAATTGTGATTATGTGATATCAGAGTGTTTTTCTGTGAATGTGCATACTGGTTTCTGATAATGTTAGACCCTTGGATTTTCTAGCAGAAGTTACAGGAAGTTGTCAAAAATTAGATCTTGGTCCTGGGATTGTACATTTCTTAACTGCCCAGCCATGTTTCTAGTGCTCTAAATATATTAAAGCCTATGTGTTTCAATTCAAAGTCAGGAACTAGGGAGAAACTCACACAGAAGAAAACTCTATATCTGAAAATGATTTTGTAAAGACTTTAGACATCACAGTTGTCTTTAGCTTCAAGAAAAAAATATTTCATTCATTTATTTTTTATCATAGCCCCATGAAAATGTCATTAATAGCAGTAAGGTGTGATTGGTTGTTCTAAGTTCATCTTTACCTCAGCCTTGATGACTCAGAAGATTGATAGCATCAGAAACTAACTTAGACTTGGTGCTTAAAGAATTTTTCCATGCCAACGTCTCCACAAAATGAGGGGAAAGTACAGTGAATGATCAGGAAAGAACTGACAATAAAAGTCTTTTAATGATGGTTGACTATTTAACTATAGCCACAAGACTGAGTTTATCTCCAATAAGGTACTGATATATTTTTATTTCAATTCTAATGCATAATCTAAAAGAGAGTTTTGATCTGTAAATCTCCATCTGCCTAAGTGGCTAGACTTGCATCCTCCTGTTGCTATTTATATTGTTCAATGTATAACCTCATGCCTGAACCTAAAAAAAACACATAAGGATGACAGTGTATGTGGAATGCAAAATCTGGGCCAGGTTGTCTCCTCTTTTAGCATTAACCACCATTGAATGCATACTGTTATTAAAGCAATTCATGTCTATTAACTTTAAGTGTGTGAATGATTTATTCCTGGGAAGGCATGTTCTAGAATAGCAGTACCTCCAGCATTGTTGAAAAATGTTTCTGAGACAAACTTTTGTATGATGGATAAGGTAGCCTTGATCCCATGCCATTGCTCCCCAGAGCAATGACCTTGTTTCCCTTGTGATTAAACTAAATTCTTAGATTAAAGAACTCAACCTCCACTGAGCTCTAAAATTAACAATTCGAGTCATGTAGTCAACTGTCCATTTTATTAACAGGAAAAGGATTTGTATATGGAGCATGGCTTCCACCTTCAGACCAGAAGAGGAGGAATAGTTTACTGCATACACTGTCAGTAAGCAAACAGCTGCTGGAGTTACCATTATGAAATTGCATCTAAATGTGACAGGATCAGTGATTTTGTAATTTCCCAGCGTGTGTTAATTTATGTCATGTGAATGAAGGCAGGATAGAGTTTGGGTGTACAATTCGGGAAGGTTTGCTTGAGTCAATAAATATTGAATTTCTAACATGGGAACTTTCCTATGCTTATGTGTTCAATCCTGCCTCTCATTATATCCATTAGCTGTAGCTGTGTGTTTCAGGTCACAGGTCTCAGCAGCTGACATTGCACATAGGGCATGGTGAAGTAATATCTTTTTAATGTAGGTCTCTCTACCAGGGAATGTTTTTCTCTTTTTCAAAGTCAATATAACTGTGTGTTTTTAAAAATTATATTTATGTTTTTTTATAAAAGATAATTCTTGTTTTCACTTTTTAAATTTTATTTACTTTATATGCATCACTGCTCTAATCTGTTTCTATTCCCTATTGTTTCCAGTCACTAAGAATTTCTTTCCATTTTTCTCAAATGCTGTTGATCATTTCTGTCTTTGGAAGCTTAGGCTTATCTCACACTATAGAGTTGAAAATTGCTTTGAACACCTAATCTTGCTTCTGCTGCCCAGAAAGCAATTCCTGAAACTGCTTCAAGACTGGGCCTTAACTGTTCAGTGAGAAGAAAAATAGATGAGTAAATGAGTGTCCTCCGACTGACAAACTGTAAAGCAGGTGTAGTCCCAGCACAGAAAGGGATGGCCAAGAAGTTGCATGCAAGTTTCCCCCTTAGACCATAGCTTACATTAGAAATCAGTAGTGAGGTAATCAATTTTAGATGATTATTAAATGTTCTGACTGGCCATTTCTTGAATCCAGAGAGCAAGAAATCAAGAATCTGGATAAAGAACATAACTTATCATGAAACCAATTTACAATAGTTACACTAGTTTGACCAAAATAGAACTGAATAAAATGGTGTGGCCCTGCCTAAAAGAACTTATTTTACATATTTAAGATGCACAGCCTGAAATAAAATGTGTGACTAATATATTGTGCTCTCTAATACAAATCCCTAGTCTCTGTAGCATGTGATCATAAAGCCTTTTTATGAATAATTTTTCTAGAATAATTTTGTGGATTATATTTCCATCATTTCCATCATCTCTTTCTTGCCTCTAAGCCCTTCCATAGACACTTCATTGTTTTCTAATTCATGGCCTCATTTTGATTTAACAAGAGTTACTGTTTTAATGCAACCTTTGTTTGGCTTCAGGACTTCTTAGCTCTGAGGGAATGGGTTGGTTACACTGGTCAGTGACTCTGTAATGGAATACATACACAAGGGAACCTGTATCTTGGAAGAGGAATAGGAGTCTGGAAGACTTTCTACTGAAATACCTATTTACCAGACTAGGACCCTGTCTTACCCTAGAGTGGAATGGCAAAGCTGGAAAGGGCTGTACTGGTTTAGTCATTGGTTTCTGCTCATCCTGTAGGGGAGCTGTGACTGCCTTGCAGCCCAGCTGGGTAATAGTAGCTATTGAGGGAATCTGGGCAAGCCTAGCAATGAGGGGCTTCAGTAGGAAGTAGATTGTGAGCCATGATGGAGCCAGTAGGGAGTCATGAGGGTTTTTTTAACCCTAAATTGTTTAATTTTACCTCCCGTTCTTATCCCACCTTCCTCTGATGAGATAACAGTACCATTGTGGGGTTGGGGCAATGACTGATCTGGTTTCTTCCAGTTGATTTTAGGGTATCAGGTGGCAGTAGTGTGATACGATTCCATAGAGACTCTTGTAAAGACCAAACTCTCAGATGTAACCAGAAAAGGAATTCCTTTACTGTTGTCTGGGAAGAACTAAAATGTCCAAATTTCATAAGACATTCTTGATGAGCTCATAATAGTCCCTGTCTATTAGATGTTTTCCTTTAATCTCTACAGTTGGTCTCCAGAATGATGAACCCCCCACCAACTTTCACACCCATTTATAGCTGTTTTATCAGTTCAAAGTTGGCATGATTCCCTTCCCATGTAGCTTTTGTATAGAGAGAGTAAAAGGTACTTAAGATCATTTAATTTGAATGTTAAAACAAAAATGTCCTGTCCTTCTTTGCTGTGCGAAGGTGTTCCAGGAGCCAAGGTGTGATGTCTCACATCTGGGCAACATCTTTTTATCGAGGAGAAAAATATTAGTGAGATTTGCTATTTAAATAACATCTCCTGTAGACTTATATCTAATGTCTGTTGGGTGAGATCCCTTGTATTGTTACCAGTTCTCTTAATCCTTGATTAAATTTTCTCCTTAAGTACTGAAGAAGAATGCAGGTTGTCAAAATTAATCTTTTTTCTGAGTTGTCAAGGACAGTTGACCAACTAGTCCTCAGAGGTCACTTGGGCTTGGAAGGGATCTTAGATTCTTCACGTCTCACTTTTATTGTGTGTCCATCAATATGAGAATAATGCAAAGGCTTTGCTTTATGTACTGTGGCTTTCTTTGAAGCCTTGAGGAAATATTTCCCACAGTGATTCTCCATTTTAGACTGGATAATGTTTCAGATTCATTGAGTGGGTTCTCCATGGCCTCCATGAACTGGACAATACGTGATCAATGGCCTTTTGTTGCTAGGAACCTCACTTACCTTGTATGGAACGGGGAGAAAAACTCCCCCTTTTAGTCCTTCTAACCACATTAGAATAGCCTCTAAGAATGATTATTAAACAGCTAGAAGGTCATTTTTATACCAGTTTTGTACTTTTAACTACTTTATAATATTTCAATATTCAGATACAACTTAATAAATTTTATTTGACATACATTTTAGCCAGTCATTGAAATAGTTGATATCTGACCTTGCCAACATCAATAAATATATGATCTCTAAACCTCATCTTTTATATATCTTAAACAAATTACTCAGACCTTCATAGCTTGCCAAACCTTTCCTGTCTTGTTTATTCTGGAGCCACCCAGTCATCATTATTTTCTTATATTTACGTCTTTTTCTTTCATTAAGGGCATTTACACATTTATGTTCTTCTAACATGTTCTTTTATGTACTGATTTGTTTTTCTAATATGAGAAATAGAAACATTGACAAATATGTTTATGATCTGTTGTGAGATTTTTCTCCCCGGTGGTAGGGGAGGAAGCAATGTAAGGCCCAACTGTTAGTCCCAGTGAAGATGCAAAATATAATTTCACCAACGTCCATCCTGAGGAACCAAGGAGTTTGTTGAGCTTACTTACTGAGCATGGGTGAAAAGATACTTACAAGGATTTTGATACTGTAGTAGTTTTAGTCAAAATGACACCCAATGTCCCATGGAGAGTGGCAGTATTGGGAGCTTTGGCCTTGTTGGAAGAACTATGTCATAGTCACTTTCTGCTACCTGTTGATCTGGATGTAGAACTCTCAGTTCTTTCTCCAGCACTGGTCTGCCTGTATCCACCATGTTTTCTGTCATGATGATAATGGACTAAACCCTCTGAAACTGTAAGCCAGCCTCAATCAAATATTTTTCTTTATAAGTTTTGCTATGGTCATGGTGTCTCTTCACAGCAATAGAAACTCTAAGATACCCAAAAGCCATATAACTAAAAGATGACTATTATATGTGATTATCTATTAACCTATGTTTCTTAATTATACATTACATCTTATGTAGATTTTTGAGACAGATTTTTTTCTGTAGATTTGTAGTCTTTCCTGAACCAGTTCTTGTAGATCAGGCTGGCCTCAAACTCATAAAGATCCACCCGCCTCTGCCTCCCATGTGATGGGATTAAAGTTATGCGCCACCACCGCCCAGTTATACATTACATTTAAAAATGAGATGCAGAAGCACAATACCTTAATCAAGAGCATTAATATACATATATAACAAAATTGAACTTGAGTTTTGATCAGTAAACTAAGATCCATACCAATCAAATCTCCTGGGTAGAAAATGTCTTATTAGATTACACATCCTAGTCACAGTCCTTCACTGAGGGAACAACGGTCAGTACCTGAAGCAGAGACCATGGAGGAATTCTTCTCATTGGATTGCTCTCCATAGTCACTGAACTTGCTCTTTTATATAACCTATGGCCTCCTACCCAGGCATGGTACTAGCCACATCAATCACTAATCAAGAACATACCCACACAGACTACTCGTACCAAGTATAATAGAGTCATTTTCTTGATTAAGGTTCCCTCCTAATAGATGTCTAATTGAAAAAACTCACCCTCACAAACAATCCCCTTTCAATTTGAGACTCAAAGATATAACTATTAATCTTCACAAATAAGCTCCTTTCACTTTGATACTTAAACACATTACTACTAAGCCATAACCTTTCCTTTCTTACTTATCCCTAAGATCTCAAGTCAGTATCATATCTTAAAACACGACATAGCCTTAAAAATCCCAAAATGTTTTATTCTTTTTAATTTCAACACTTATAAAGATTAGTCTCTTAATTGTGGGCTCCTATTACATTAAAAACAAGTTAAATACTTCTTTATTCCAAAATGGAAGAAATGGAAGAACCAAGACATGGTCACAATTAGATGACGCTGCCTATGATTCCAGTCCTACCCCTTCTTAACCACCCCCAGATACACAAATGTTTAAAGAAACAATGCCCAGGGGTCTCCCATGTCCTCCTACCAAGCTGAGAGCTCCCATATTATATATAACTCATCATGTACTCCATACTAAAGCAAGTCCACAGGAGACATGTCTTCATGAAGGAATGGTTTCCTTGTGTGAGAGCAGAAAGGTAGCAGGGATGTGTCTCAGCTGGGAAGGACTTGTTTAGAGTGTTCCAGTTAGAGACTGTGGGTGTGGCTCAATGGCAGAGTGCTTACCCAGCATGCATGCGGCCTGAAATAAAAGAATCATCCTGAGTTGTCTGTGCTTTTGATGTCTGAACCAAAAAAACAGATGAGGTCATTGTGGCTAAGCTGTTCTGTGTTTTCTATGGATTCTCTGCTTCCATTTTAGATGGCTTTCCATACATGCCCAAGATGAGGGTGGGATTTATTCCTCTCAATGGAGATCCAACTTTCTCAATTCCATTTGCAGAAGAACGCTTCTTCCCAGTTATGTGTTTTTGGTAACCTGGTCAGAAGCCATTTAACCATTTTTATTTTTTGTTGTTTTTTTTGTTTGTTTGTTTTTTGTTTTGTTTTTTTCAAAGTTTATTAAATTATGAAAGTTTTCATTTCTGCCCCTCCTCCCAACACCCTCCCACTCCCCCTCTCCCCCTCCTCCTCCCTCTCCATCCCTAAGAGGAGTCAGGGCTTCCAGCCCTGTGGGAAGCTCAAGTTCCTCTCCCCTCCCTCCAGGTCCAGGAAGGTGAGTATCCAAACAGACTGGATCCCAAAAATCCAGTATATGCAGAGGAAACAAGTCCCAGTGTCATTGTCAATGGCTTTTCAGAAAGGCTCCGGGCCAGCCACATTCAGAGAATCTGGTTGGATCAATCAAGACCAGGTGAACAATCTAAATAGACCTGTTAGTCGTGAAGAATTAGAAGCTGTTATCAAAAACCTCCCAACCAAAAAAAGCCCAGGGCCAGATGGTTTCAATGCAGAATTCTACCAGAACTTCCAAGAAGAGCTGATACCTATACTCCTTAAGGTATTTCACAATATATAAACAGAAGAGTCATTGCCAAACTCTTTTTATGAAGCTACAGTTACCCTGATACCAAAACCACATAAAGACACAACCAAGAAAGAGAATTACAGGCCAATCTCACTCATGAACATTGACGCAAAAATTCTCAACAAAATCCTGGCAAACCGATTCCAAGAACACATTAGAAAAATTATCCATTATGATCAAGTAGGCTTCATTCCAGAGAGGCAGGGCTGGTTCAACATACGCAAATCTATCAATGAAATCCATCATATAAATAAACTGAAAGAAAAAACCATATGATCATTTCATTAGATGCTGAAAAAGCATATGACAAAATCCAACATCCCTTTATGATAAAGGTGTTGAAGAGATTGGGGATACAAGGATCATACCTAAATATAATAAAAGCTATTTACAGCAAGCCAACAGCTAAGATCAAACTGAACAGAGAGAAACTCAAAGCCATTCCATTGAAATCAGGAACAAGACAAGACTGTCCACTCTCCCCATACCTCTTCAATATAGTGCTAGAAGTTCTAGCAATAGCAATAAGACAACATAAGGGGATCAAGGGGATTCAAATTGGAAAAGAAGAAGTTAAACTCTCTTTAGTTGCAGACGATATGATAGTATACATGAGCGACCCCAAAAAATCTACCAAAGAACTCCTACAGCTGATAAACACCTTTAGTAATGTGGCAGGATACAAGATCAACTCCAAAAAATCGGTTGCCCTCCTATACACAAAGGATAAAGAAACAGGGAGGGAAATCAGAGGAACTTCACCTTTCACGATAGCCACAAATAGCATAAGATATCTTGGGATAACTCTGACCAAGGAAGTGAAAGACCTATTTGACACCAACATTTAACCATTTTTATAGTTGGTCTTCTCAAACATTGTTCAGGCCATGTGATTCCAGAGGAAACTCCACAGATGGGGAGGAGTGCTGACGGCAGGCTCTGGAGTGAAGGAAGTGGTAAGCAGACATTTCTATACATGCCCTTGACATGCCCAGAGGTGTTTCCCCAGAGGGTCTAATGTTGGTGAACTTGGTCATGAAGATGAGCCATTGTGGGCCATTAGAAGGAACCACAAGAGATAGCTAGAAGGTGAAGGCAGTGACTGTCACAGCAGCTTCCTTCCCACACCCCTGGTTCCTGACATGAACTGAGTTTTAGAGTTGAATCCATTAAGTGTAGATGAAGTGGCTTTCTGGGGAACTGAATCCTGTGTTCAACTGGTAGATAGAGCCATGCTTCCCCTAATGGACATATACTCCTTACTCAGTGAGTGGGATCTGGAGAGAAGGGAGTTTCCAACCTTAGGCAGAAGATTAAAGTTGAAGACTGGGCTTGAAAACCCAAAGTGTCTGTCATCATGCCTTGCCATTCACCTGGCCAGGGTGAATACTAAATCAGAACCAAGATGGCACCCAAGGAAGAACATGGATGAGCACTGTGCCAAGGGCCAAAGAACTCTTGGGCAGGTCCAGTCTGGATCCAGTATGATACAACTCAACATGAGAGTCCCAGTAGTAGGGCCAGCAGCAGGATACTGTGAGTTGTATGAGGCCAGGAGTCCAGGTCCAGCATGTTGTGAGCGAAGGTGCTTGCTCAATGCAGTATCTGTGCTGGTGAGATTCTGGGTGCTAATCTGCAGATACTAGGTTCTAATCTGGTATATCTTATTTTGCATAAGGGTTGTGACTGTATTGTGCTGAAACAGGAACCATACTGGCTATTTTGAAAGAGACACACAGTTGTGCAGACCAATGGAATAAAGAGTTATTTATCATGCATTGTAGAGGGACTGAGATATGCCTAGGAAAAGAAATCTTCTCTCCTTCTATAGAAATCATAGAATAATAAATACAAGTCACAGAGTTAGTGTAGCACACCTTCTCATAGTTACTTTCTATGTATAGGTGTGTGGTAGAGAGGACCAAATCTATTCTCTTAACACATCTCTACTGTGGTACAGTGTTGTGTGAGTGGGAATCCCTGTGAAAAGTCTATGTCTACAGAGGATGTTCAATAAAACTCAATGACCTTGGAGGGTTTGGAATGTTGCAGGTCCAGAGTCTAATTAAAATTTTTCTAATTTGTCATTAGTTCACCCACTTTGTAGTGTGGGAAGTAATATCCTAATGAACAGATTATAAACAGAATCTTTGGACTGTACTAACAAAACCAACCAAAGGTCCAATGAATGCTATCAGATAGCATCTTCGATTTGTAGCTGAGATCCCTCCCTGCCTGTACCCATCTCTCTGGAGAGGCTAGCTTTGAATGACTAAGCCATCTCTCCAGCCACATCAATGCGTTTTTTCAAATGCCTTGTTTTGTGACTTTCATTGTCCTGTAACTATAGAGACCTCACAAAGCAGCCTCCACATTGGCACACAGAATTTGTGATAACCTAAATTTGTGTTTCTGGGCCATGATGACTCAGATTTTCCTCCTGAATAAACTGACTCTCATTTGTGAGAGCTGTTGCTTGATCTTACATGGACAGTTTTTAGCTATAAGTCGTCATCCTGTGCTTTAGAGATTTAGGCTTACTCATCCACTTAGTTGCACCTCTATGCCTTTTGACCAGCACCATCCCCCTGGTAATTATGTATTTGAGTTCTTTAGATTTTACACGTGAGATCACATAAAAGATATTTTTCTAGCTTATTGCACTTAAGACAATGTCCTCCAGGTTCATCCAGAACAACAACAACCAAAAGCAAGCAAAGCAGCATTTGGATGAATAGTCAGACTGGTCTCAAACTTGTGAGTCTCCTGCCTCAGTCTTCCAAGTTATGAGATTACAAGACCTGCTTTCTCATTTTTGTTTCATGAGTAAATGAAATTGTCATTATTACAGTGTCTTTACTCACTTGACACTTATGCTGCTTCCATGTTTTGACTCTTGGATGAACACGAAATACAGACTTTATTAAGGTTTTGATTTTACTTTCTTTGACTATACACACAGATAGTGGGATTGCTAGATCATCTGGTAGTTCTAATTCTAAAGATTTGCTTACTTATTTTTAAAATTATGTGTGCATATGTGTGTCTATGCATATAAGAGCAGGTTACAGTCCAAAGAGGGTGTGTCAGTTACTCTGTAGCTAGAGTTACAGTTGTTTATGAGTCACCCAATGAGGGTGTTGGGCATTGAAGTTGGTTAGAACACTGTGCACTCTTAGCCACTGAGTCATCTCTCCTGTTATCTTATTTTTAATTCTTGAGAAAGCTCTGTATTGTTTTCCATAATACCTATACTAATTTATATTGGCCTCTGGTAGGTTGTTCTCCCCCGTCTTAGAAGTTTCCCATTGTTCTTAGGCATTGTTTGTTGTGACTGTCCCTTGAGAATACTGGCAGTGTGCTTGGCCTCCATGGCTCCCTGCTGAGGAGGAACAGGCCTACTGATTCATCCTTGTATTAAACCAAATAGCATTCCTAAAGGACACCCTCAGTTGACAAGCAGCCTCTGTGGCTGTGAAGTCCTTGAGGAGAATCTGAGGAGTGACCCTCTCCAGCCATTTCCAGAGCTTGTGGTAAGCACAACCGGAGCCCTGAGGAACATAGATCATGCAGCATGGGTGATAGATTGTCCACATTAGCAGTGCTGTGATATGGTATATTGGGGCCTTTAGAACTTCTGTGTTATGTGATTTTTATTTCATTTTTTAAAAGCATGTCTATGTGTGGGTATGTTCATAGGCGCTCAGTGCCCATGGAGGCCAGAAGAGGGCATCAGGTTCCCCTGGACCTCTGGTTTCAGGCGGTTCTTAACTGTCCATCATGGATGCTGGGCACAGAAGCTGGGTTCCCTGTAAACAGCACCTGCTCTTAACCACTGAGCTGTTTCTCCAGTCCCCTTCTCATGATCAGAAACTGCATAAAAGTAAATGCATTTATATTGGGGTGGTGCTTTGGTCTGTTTTGAAATGAAGGAACTTTAAGGCTTAATAGTCTCTGTAGGTGCTTAATTTCACGTCATTATGGACTAATGTTGGACTTTTACTCAGTTCCTCCCCAGGCAGCATACACTTTGTTGTCCTCATTGCCACTCAGATCAAAATGTTGTCATTTTTAGCTTATATCATTAAAATTTACCAGGTAAGTTCCTGGACTTAATTTTCTTCTTCTTTATTCATGTGTATGTGTGTACTTTGAGTAAGTGTGTATTTGTGAGTATGTGATGCACGTATGTGTATGTGTGTTTATAAATGCATGCACATGTGTGTGTGTGTGTATGTGTTTGTAGAGAATAGGAGTTGGTGTTGGGAATCTTCCCAGATCACTCTCTGCTTTCTTCTCTTTGAGGAGAGTTCTCTAAAGTCAAACCTAGAGCTCATTGTATGGTTAGTCCTGTCAGCACCCTGCTCACAGTCCTCTCTCTAACTTCCAAGGGTGGAATTACTGCTGCCATGTTCACCCAGAGTTTATGTAGGTTCTGACAACCTGACCTGATTGCCTTGCATGGCAAGCACTTTAGCCACTGAGATCTCTCCACACCCCATTTTTGCTATTACATAGAAATAAATGTAATTTCTGTTCATGTGTCCATGTACTGATCATTGCTTCCAGTCACCCCATTAAATTATAGATGGTTTCTGTCCCCCTAAAGCTTCATGACCATTTGCAGTTGTTTTTTTCCTGGGGTCACTAGTTCATGGCAAAACTTGATCTGTGTTTTTGTCCCCATAGATTTGCCTTCCCTGTTCTCTAAATGGAGTCGTATTCTCCAGGCTGGTGTCTGTATTTGCCTCTGCTGTCTTTCACTAGGCAGGAGTGCTGAGAGTCATGAGTGACCTACTTCTCTGAAGTCAATAAGAAAGGGAAAGAGGACCTGACTCTGTCAGTAGACTACATTTTTGTCTTTCTTTTAAAAACTTTGTTGTGTATGTGTGTGTAGTTGGTTCTCTGCTTCCTCCTTTATGGGGTTCCAGTACCTGACTCAGGTCACCGGGCTTACAAGGTGAGTACTGTTATCTCCTGAGGCATCTTATTCCCCAACCCCATCTTTTTCTTTCTTTAGATGTGGTTTCCCTACTGAGCCTGGTTGCCATGATTTACTATAGGAACAGGCTATTCTCCAATTTGCAGTGATCCACCTGCCTCTGCCTCTCAAGAGGTGGAATTACAAGCTTTTAACATCATACCTGGCTTAAGCTGTATGATTTCTTTTTGTTTGTTTGTCATGGTTTTAGTTTTTCAAGACAGGGTTTCTCTGTGTAGCTCTGGTTCTCCTGGAACTCATTTTGTATACCAGGCTTCCTTTGAATTCAGTGAGTTCCACCTGCATTGGGATAATGCTCTTGTACACTGTAATGATTTGTCACTTGTATTGTTTTAATGATATGCTGATTGGCCAATAGCCTGGAAGTAGAGGTGGAGTGACTGGACTAGAAGAATTCTGGGAAGAGGAAAGGCAGAGAGTCAGTCACCAGTCAGATGCAGAGGAAACAAGATGAGAGTGCCTTAATGACAAAAGTTACCAAGACACATGGCTAAACATGAATAAGAATTATGGGCTAGTTTAAATTGTAAAGAGCTAGTTAATAATAAGCCTGTGCTAATAGGCCAAACAGTTTATGATTAATATAAGCTTCTGTGTGTTTCTTTGGGATTGAAATGCTGCAGAACAAGGCAGGACAAAAAATTCCATCATCTCCCTGCCTCTGGCTCCTGAGTGCTGGGATTAAAGGTGTGCACCACTGTCACCCAGAAAGCTATGCAATTTTTAAGTAAAATTTTTGTGTAGGCAATTAATAATTGTTCTAAAATATTAAGGAAATGTTAATCTGATCTCTTGTAATGGAATTATGTTTGTTTGTCAGGCTCTTTGTTTTTGGAGGCAGGGTCTGAGCTGACATGGAAGTCTGTAAGGGTTTAGCAATTGGTTTTTTCTTAGGTTACTGTTTTATTATTTTTTTAATTTTTTTCCTTATTTATTTATTTGAAGAATTTCCACTTCCTCCCCTCCTCCCAATACCCTCCCGCTCCCCCCACTCCCTCTCCTCCTCCCTCACCATTCTCAAGAGCAGTCAGGGTTTCCAGCCCTGTGGGAAATCCAAGTTCCTCCCCCCTCCCTCCAGGTCCAGGAAGGTGAGCATCCAAACAAAGCAGGATCCCAAAAAGCCAGTCCATGCAGATGAAACCAGACCCAGTGCCACTGTCAATGGCTTCTAAGTCAGCCCCCATGTCAGCCACATTCAGAGAATCTGGTTTGATCACATGCTCATTCAGTCCCAGTCCAGGTGGCCTTGGTGAACTCTCATTAGATCAGTCCTCTTGTATCAGTGGGTGAACGCACCCTTCGCGTTCCTGACTTCCTTTTTCATGTTCTCCTTCCTTCTACTCTTCATTTGGACCCTGGGGTCTCAGTCCAGTGCTCCAATGTGGGTCTCTGTCTCTATCTCCATCCATCGTCGAATGAAGGTTCCCTCTGGTTCTGATTTCCTTGCTCACGATCTCCCTCTTTCTGCTTCTCATATGGACCTAGGGAGTTAAGTCCAGTGTTCCAATATGTGTCTCTATCTCTATCTCCATCCATCGCCAGATGAAGGTTCTGTGGTGACATGCAAAATATTCATCAGTATGGTTATGGGCCAAGGCCAGTTCAATCACTCGCTCCTCTACTGCCCAGGGAAAAATCTGGGGACCTCTCCTTGGGCCTGGGAACCCCTCCAGAATCAAGTCTCTTGCAAACCCTAAAATGACTCCCTTAGTTGAGATATAAACTTCCCTGCTCCCATAACCATCCTTCTTCTATCCCCCCTCCCATTCCCCCAAGTCATCCCAAATCCTCCTCTTTTCCCCTCTCCCTAAACATCTCCCCTTACTTCCACCCCCTACCCCCCATGCATCCAAGTTTGCCTGGGACTCTTGTCTATTTCTGCTATCCAGGAGGATAACTATATGATTTTCTTCAGGTTCACCTTCTTATTTAGCTTCTCTAGGATCACGTATTATAGACTCAAAGACCTTTAACTATGTCTAGAATCCACTTATGAGTGAGTACATACCATATTCCTCTTTTTGGGTCTGGGTTACCTCACACAGTAAAGAGTTTTCTATTTCCATCAATTTGCATGAAAAATTCAAGGTGTCATTGTTTTTTACCTCTGAGTAAAACTCTAATGTGTATATGTTCCACACCTTTTTTAACCATTCTTCTATTGAGGGGCACCTAGGTTATTTCCAGGTTCTGGCTATTACAAATAGTGCAGCTATGAACATAGTTGAACAAATACTTTTGTAGTATGATAGGGCATTTCTTGGGTATATTCCCAAGAGTGGAATTGCTGGCTCCTGAGGGAAGTTGACTCCCTGTTTCCTGAGAAACTGCCACACTGATTTCCACAGTGGCTGCACAAGTTTGCATTCCCACCAACAATGGATGAGTGTTCCCCTCATTCCACATCCTCTCCAACATAGGCTATCATTGGTGTTTTTGACTTTAGCTATTCTGACAGGTGTAAGATGGTATCTCAAAGTGGTTTTGATTTGCATTTCCCTGATCGCTAAGGACGCTAAGGACGTTGAGCATGACCTTAAGTGTCTTTTGGCCATTCGAAGTTCATCTGTTGTGAATTCTCTGTTCAGTTCAGCACCCCACTTTTTAATTGGGTTAATTAGAGTTTTAGTGTCTAGTTTCTTGAGTTCTGTGTATTTTGGAGATCAGACCTTTGTCTGGTGAGGGGTTGGTAAAGTTCTTCTCCCAGTCGGAAGGCAGCCTTTTTGTCTTACTGACAGTATCCTTTGCTTTACAGTAGCTTCTCAGTTTCAGGAGGTCCCATTTATTCATTGATTCTCTTATTGTCTGTGCTACTGGGGTTCTACTTAGGGAGTGGTCTCCTGTGCCTATATCTTGTAGACTACTTCCCACTTTCTCTTCTATCAAGTTCAAAGTGGACAGGTTAATGTTGATGTCTTTAATCCATTTGGACTTGAGTTCTGTGCATGATGATAGATATGGATCTACTTTCATTCTTCTACAGGTTGACATCCAGTTATGCCAGCACTATTTGTTAAAGATGCTTTCCTTCTTCCATTGTATACTTTTAGTTCCCTTGTCGAAAATCAGGTGTTCATAGGTTTGTGGGTCTTCTATTCGATTCCAGAGGTCGACTTCTCTGTTCTTATGCAAATACCAAGCTGTTTTCAATACTGTAGCTCTGTAATAGAGTTTGAAGTCAGGGATGGTAATACCTCCAGAAGTTCCTTTATTATATAAGATTGTTTTGGCTTATTGTTTTGGCTGGGTTTTTTGTTTTGCCATGTACACTTGATTATTGTTCTCTCAAGGTCTGCGAAGAATTTTGATGGGATTTTGATGGGGATTGCATTGAATCTATAGATTGCTTTTGGTAGAATTGATATTTTTACTATTTTGATTCTCCCAATCCAAGAGCTGGGGATGTCTTTCCATTTTCTGGTATCATCTCCCTACCTCTGGTTCCTGAGTGCTGGGATTAAAGGTGTGCACCACCACCACCCAGAAAGCTATGCAATTTTTAAATAAAGTTTTTATGTAGACAATTAACAATTGTTCTAAAGTATGAAGGAAATGTTAATCTTATCTCTTTAATGGAATTGTGTTTTGTTTTTCAGGCTCTTTGTTTTTGGAGGCTGACATGGAATTCTGTAAGAGTTTAGCAATTGTTTTAAAATTGAAACCAATTTAGGTATCAGTCTTACTACATAGCCCAGGTTGGCATTCATCTCAAGATCCTTAATCTCCATAAGGCTACATTGTGGGCATTGACCCCATGACCTGATGAATGGAGGTGTTGTCCCTTGGTGTTGAGTCAGGAAGAGACATTCAGAGCTCCTCAGAGAAGCCCCAGCCAGTTTCTTGCCACTCCAACTTATGTTAATGGGATGACAAAGAGGACTGGATGAGCCAGGAGATGGTGGCTCATGCCTTTAATCCCAGCACTTGGGTGGCAGAGGAAGGTGGCTGTGAGTTTGAGGCCAGCCTGATCTACTAAATGAGTTCCAGGACAGCAGACATTGCTATACAGAGAAACACTGGATTGATTTTTGAGCCAGTGTCTTGCTATGTAATGTTGACTGGCCTGGAACTTGTTAGGGAAACCAGGGTGGTCTCACAGAGCTCTGTCTACCTCTGCCTCCTCAGTTTAGAATTAAAGGTGAATGCTGCCATGCCTGGCATTTACTTATTTTAAAAAGATATGTCTGTGTGTGCACCTGCCTGCGGATGGTAGAAGAGGTCATTGGATCCTCTAGATCTGGAGTTACATGTGGTTGTGTGCCACCAGTCATGGGTGTTATGAGATAAAATCTGGCCCGCAGGAAATTAATAAACAGGAGGTGGGAGTGTGAATTGAAGGTGTCAAAAAGAATGAAAGAGAAGGAGTAAGTTTAAGAGAGACATAGTACAAAGAGTCATATTAAAAGGCATAAAGAAATAATAAGCCATGAAATGATGGAATGTATGCCGAAAATTTGGATTATGTATGTGTTTTTTCATCCCCAAAGATGCTCTGAGGAACACCCTCTGCAAGACTGGCCAGTTGGAAAGTAATAAAGAGGAGGAAGGAGGGTGAATTTAGGGCCTCAAAAAGATAGAATGTATACAGATGTATGTTTTTGTGTTGATTGTGTTGTCTTTTGTGTCCTGCACTGGAGAAAGACACTTAATTCTGGGAACTGCTAAGAAAGGTATTTTGGCTTTAAAATGTGGGCCTAAGCATTTGGTGCTTTAGAAATGAAGTTCTGCTCTTGTCTCCACAGAGGATGAGAACCTCTGGAGTCATTCCAGATTCTTGTGGTTTGATTCACCAAGAACACCCGAAATGTTGCTGTAAAATAACCCCAAGAATGCAGCACCGCAACTCAGCAGGAAGTAGCCAGACAGGTTGACTATGCCCAAATCCCCTAAATGATTGTTCAAGTGGGGCCCCTTCAGTAATTCCAGAGCAGCAGAACTGCTTCCCCAAGTTCTGCTCTGCTCCATGCACCAGTTTGGAGAGAGGGATACTGCCAGTTTCCATGATCAATCCAGTAAGGGTCTCATTTATGGTCTGATTCACCTGGCCAGAACTCTGGGGCCTATCATTTTCAATCTGCCCCAAGAGGGCTAGCCCCTGAATTACCCATGCTGTAAAAGCAGGTCCATTGTCTGAACTAATCAGAATGGGGGTGCCATACCTGGGAATGGTGTCCTCCAGAAGCTCCTAAAATACTGATCAGGCTGTTTCGTGTTTGGTGGGAAAAGCATATTATTACATTTTGTCTTAGGGTATCTTCTGCTGTGAGGAGACATCATGACTACAGCAACACTTATAAAGGAAACTGTTTCATGGTCTGGCTTTCCAGTTTCAGAGGTTCAGTCCCTTGTCCTCATGGTGGAACATGGCAAAATGCAGGCAGACATGGTGTTGGAGAGGTAGCTGAGAGTTCTACATCTTGTGTAAACAACAGGAAGTGGTCTGTCTCACTGATGTGGCTTGAGCATATATAAGATTTCAAAGCCATCTTCCATATTGACACACTTCCTCCAACAAGGACATTCCTATTCCAACAAAGCACACCTCCTAATAGTGCCACTCCCTCGGAGCTTATGGGAGCCATGAGAATTCAGCCATGAGCGCCCACAAGGGAAAAAATGGGGCACCACAGGACAACTCCAACTATGATCCATAGAAAACAGGGATGTGTGGGGTACACTAAGATAATACCAAGGGACAATCCTGCCACACGGGACGAAATGAGTTCTGTGTGTCCTTATTCCCTGTTCTTGTTTTGGGGAGTATCATGTCCTTGAGGGGGCATGGTATACCTCTGGCTTCCATGCATGGGAGGCAAGGGCCTCTTTCTTGGGTTAGAATAAGGACAGCCCTGTGATTTTGGGGAATGGCCTATGAACAGGGAAGTGGGGAAGTGGCTTTTCTGTCCTTTTCTCTTTGGTGTTCTTGTATGCCACTCATCTGCATGTACATCTCTTTCCCTTGTTGGTGGAAATGTTCTTCTATGCTTTTTACTGAGCATATTTTCCATGAAGGAAACTTCTCATTATTCTGTTCTCATAATTCGTTGTTGCATATTTTTCATGGTTTCCAAAGAGCTCACATGCTTCCTTCATACTAAAAAATTAAATCATCACAAGCCTTTTATTTGAATGATTGAATTTCTCTTATCTTATAGGTCCCACTCCTCTCTGAGGGACTTAGGGAAGAAAGTCACTGTTCAGTTTCCCATGCTGCAGTGGACGGTCCCACACCTGTGCACACGAGGGCAACACTGAAGACATAAGAGTGTTATTAAACAGCATGACATTGTGAAAGGGAAGTCTAAGGGGAATGCTGGAGAAGCTGCCAAGGGAATAGTGGGATTGGGATGATAATCTTATTTCATTGCATGTATCTATGAAGTAATCAAAGAAAAATAAATATTTTTTCCTATTTTAAGTATTTTTAATTTTGTTTTATTTCTAATCATGTATGCATATGTGTGTGTATCCATGTGAGTGCCAGGCCTCTAGAGACCAGCAGAGGGAGGTGGATCCCTTGGGGTGGGAGTTGGAGTTATGAATTATTCAATGCCAAGTACTGGGCACTGAACTTGGGTCTCCTGTAAGCAGCAAATACTCTCCACCACTTGACCATTGCTCCAGCCCACATCTTGAGTGGTTTACGTTTTGATGTATTATAAAGACAGCTATTTGTTAACATTACTTTGGTACCTTCCTTTGAGTTGAATAAAAATTCAAGTGGGTCCTGGGCTTAGCAGAAGTTGTACTTGATATCTAATAGGAGAGTAGAAATTCAGTGAAGATTTTCATTACTCTTTCTCTTTTTATTCTGTAACTTATAATTTCATTCCTAACTCCACTATATGAGATGCTAAGTATCCCTGTTTTTCCAAATAGGCTAATGGCCTTTTTCTATGAATTCGTAATACAGATGAAGGAAATCACCTTGAGTCAAATCAGAAGGTAAAACGTGGTGTTACTGCCTGAATGCTCATGGTTTGATCATGTGTCACGCTGTGAACATGTCATTTGTGCCCTTTCTCTAAATGTCTGCCATCGACTTTTCTCTTTTTGCTTCAAGACATAAGAGGATTTTCTTCAGCTGATGATGAACACTCAGGACTCCAAAGGCAAAGAATTCCTGAAAGGTAACCCAGGGTGCTTCATGGTGTATGGATCAAGAAGCCCTGAGAACCACCACAACAGGTGTTTGAACAGTGGCCATCCTCCCTGGACTCCATATATCTCCTGACAGGGCTGCAGCAGTATGTGGGAAGAGTTCAGCTGTGAAACCAGACAAGGACATTAAGAAAGAAAAGAAGGGCCTGCTGAAGCTCATCTCTGGTGCCTCCACCAAATGTGTGCCCCCTGCCAGCCTCACCTAGTCTGGACTTGGAGCTGGGTGCAGGTCAGGTGTCCTGCAGGGAACACTGGGTCCTGAGTTGCTGCTAGTGTACAATCACGGCTGGGCAGGCTCCTACCCCACAGATGGAGATGGCCCCGTGGTCTCAGGCCCAGTGGTCTCAGTGGCCTCAGCCCAAGATGCTTTCATAGCAAGGCAAGTTCCCTGGACTCCTCAGTGCCAGCTGCTCCAGGACCTCAGCAGGACTGCTCCTCCCTGGCTCCTGTCATGAATTAGGCCAGACCTGTTATCTGTGAAAGGCACAGGGTGGTGTTTTCCTACACTCCTCAGAATGAGGCAGAGCTTGAACTTGAAGAAGATACTGAGTTCTTTCATAAAAATGAGAGTATAGTGGTTCAAAGGCACATTACAAAGAATTGGAAAGATTGGCCTTTCTGCGGGGAGCTTTGTAAAAATATATGAGAAGATTCCATGTCAAGAAATGGTAACATCACATCACAGAGCAAGGTCATAGAAAGAGTACAGATGTGGAATTCCAGATCTACAGGAGCTGAGCAGAGGTGGGCACCTGACTCCAGAACCCGGGCCTGGCTACCCCTGTGGGCAGAGTGAAGGAGGTACCTTGTGTGGTTTCTGTCCCTCTGGATTCTGATTTGTGAAGAATGCCTTGTACTGTCTAATGAATAATACAGAGAAATTCCTATGTTTTGAAGATGTTTAACTAAAGCAGACAATTGTTTACAAGGCTTAACTGATTTTTTTGCCTTTTTAAAACTTAAACTTTCTTATAATAGCAAATTCTTTGAATTACGATTTTTAAAAATTACTAATTTATGAAATAATTGCTAAGAAGAAGTTAGATTTTCTCCTGTTGAGGTGAAGAGATTCTTTTGGGAATCAACTGCTCCTTCTCCTCTTCTCGCTGCCCTCCTCCTCTGGTTTAATTTGCTTCTTTTAGGCAAAAATTCAAGTTTCCCAAACAAACAACTGAATCAGTATCAACAAGGATCTGGGGCAGGGAGACAGTGGCTCCTGGAGAGAGGGGTCAGTGGGCCCCACCATTCTGTTTTTATCAGAAATCCACCCAAAGACTCAATCTTCGATTTCACATTGTGGATTTTTAATTTTCCTAAAATGTAGTGGGTAAAGTAAGAAGAAAAATTAAGCACAACTGTTGACTAAAAATATGTCTTTGCTAACATAAGCATCTCAGTGCGTTGGTAGGGAAGGAAGAGAAATTGAAGTTGTAGCTGCTGTGTGAATGACTTTTAAACACAATTCCCATTTTACCCTCAAGTGATCTGCATGCTCACAACACAGTAAAAAATGGAGAGACAGTGGGGGTAAGAGATGCAGTTGTGTTGAAGTCAAAGGCTGTAAGAAACAAGGGGAAGTTCCCATTCATCCACTGTGAATCCACTGCCATCTTGCATGTGTTACTAGATTTACACAGTGATGTGTATTGTGCACGGTGTATACATGCCATTGCCATTATTATTCAGAATTGATAGATACAGGAGGTTTAAAAACAAATATCATTCTCTTCTCTACTCCAGCACCATTACTGACCAAGATATCCTGAGTGTGCTTGCTCTGTCTCTGAAATTGAACATTAGCCAGCACACCAGTGGTTAGTTAAAAGGCAGACTGATGTGCTGGGTGAGTTTATCCAGGAGACCACTGGCTCCTGTGACTGTGGTAAAGCTCTGCAGGGCTTGCTGGGAGTGGCTGTACCCACACCTTGCAATTGCTGGAGGGTCTAACCAAGTCCATCTCTTTATAGAAATCCTGTGACATCTGGTGGTGTCTTCTTCAGGTTTCATCTCAGCCAAGGGTCTGAGTAGTCCTAGGAACAGCTGGAGGAAAAACAGCCTGGGAGTGCATGAGACTGTTTGAAGGTTCTCCTGTAAGTAAGTTAAGTAAGGAAATCAACATACCTTTTCCTTTTCTGGAAAATAGTCCCATGAATTAAAGTATCAAATAAAGGCAAGAGATTCTATTGTCTTAAAAGGATCTGTAATGTGATTGGGAGAGGAATCATTCCTGCTAACCATTTTTAATATAAAATCACCATTAAATTACAACATTACAACAGAAAGTTACATTACTTTCTGTTGAATTGAAAGATACTTTACTAGGATATCCAGATTACATAATAATGTTTGGAGACATGGACTTTAGTTAGAAAAACAGCTGACATCAGCTTTCATCTGTGTGAGTTGACACCAACATGTCATTATATTCTTTACTTTTACAAATTGGTATATTTTATAGAAATTTTAAAAGAGGAAAAAGACTGCTACCAGCTAATATTTTTTTTACCTGTCCTTTCTCCAAATTTTCAGCTATGTGATTGACATATCCCTGGTAACAGTTTTCTGGTATAAATTTGCCTAAAATTTCATCTGCTGGTAGTTAATTAGATGACAAAACATCTACTGGATGTTTTGGAGACAATAGATGGGTTTGTAAAAAGGGCTTTTTACACAGTGGTGGTAATAATGAAGCTAGAATTTATCATTTCTTTTATGTTAATTTTGAGGACTGACTGAAAGGTTTCATTATTAAAAATCAATTTTCAACCATAAAAGTGTCCAGAAGAAGGGATTGTCAGGAGATATGTATGGGGTGGGTTTATAGGATGGAAGCACTTCTGCCAAATTCCAGAAAGATGTGCACATGGATATCTCTTTGGTGTCCACTGGAGCTTTCTAGATGTCCACTGGACATCTAGAGCTTCTAGAACAGTCACAGAGACAATTTCATGCTCAGAGTTTTCAGTGGTGTTAGGTCATCTGTCTGATTCTCAGTCCCTTCCAATCCCACTGATTCTGGATTTCTACCTGGGAATTTGCATCTGGGCTCCAAAGAGGAAGAGCACTCTCCAGCAGTGGGGGTGATCTCTGGGAGTGAGTGGTTGAACTGTGATTAACAGTTTAGTCTACATTCATTCTGCTCTGTAAAAATAGCATCTGGGAAACTATATGCCCTGCTCTTCTTTATTTTTCAGGACCCTGGTTTATAACATCATCCATTCTAGGTCTGTGACACAACTATTATTAGTATTATAACTACAGAAGGATTTTAAAATTCTCATATTTATTCCATATTTCTAGTTATTATCCAGTATGGGAAAGTTTTTCAAGCCTTACTTATTTGTTTTTTTAAAAAATGACATTTTAAAACAGTCATTTAAAAATATATTCATTCATTTCTAGTGGTGTGGGTCTTCCCACATCAATGAATATAATCCCACATGGTAATGTCCAGTCTTGACTCTTAGGCCATCCTAGATCCTGTCAAGTTGTCAGTCAGTATTAACCACTGCATTTCTTTATATTTATAAGTATGTATGAGGACAGGGTGTGGTGGGAGGAGCTACACATTTGTGGTGGTTGAGTCTGATCTAACAGGACAGATGGGCCACAGGTGGGCATCCGAGTGGAATTCAGTCCCAGTGACTCTGGATCTCCTTCCTCTGTTCTTCCCTAGACAGCTGAGGGCACCATTTGAATTTCTTTTCATCTCCACTGGGATGCTCTGCTTTGATCTACATTATCTACAATGTTCTTTTCTTTTGATCTCAATCTGATATTGAGTCCACAGCCCAAAAAGTTTTTTGTATTTTCCCGGGCTGTAAGCCCACCGGAATGTCTATTTCCTTTATTATGTTACACTGGCAACCCACCACGATGTGCAGAAGAAACTTCAGGATGAGATTGACAGAGTGGATGGTACCCTGAGAAGGCACTCATAGGAAAAGAAATAGCAAGAACATGACTCATCAGTCTCAATAAGAATTTTAAAGCAGGCCATGCATTGGTTCTTCCACCCAACAAGAGTCTAAGATAAATAGTGGAGGGACATAGGAGATGAACGCAACCCATAGAAACACAAAATCTTTAATACAGTCCTGGCTCTGATGTATCTTTTTCTGTTATTACAATAATACTAAGTAACAGACACACAGAAAACCTGGGTGACCTTGAAAATAAGCAGCTGTCCCCCAGGTGTCTGGATAGTGATTTCTGCTGATGTTCTCAGGGTGCTGTCCCCACTATATGGTGGTTGGCTGCCTGTCACTTGTCTTGGCAGGCTGGCCTGACACTCCTCTCAATGGTTCCTCTGTCCAGTCCATTCGCATGGCATTTGTGTGTGTGTGGGTTTGTGAGTCAACTAGGAATTCTTTTCTTCCTGTGGTTTTGATGGTGTATTAGACTCCTTCCTGTCTAACTAGCATAACTTTCTGAAGTTCTTTGAGTGTCAGTGCCCTCTGCTGACCATGGTATGCATTGCAGTCAGTGGGCTGGACAGGTTCTCTCAGGAAGTATCCAGGTCAAACCCTGTGAGGTGGCTAATGTTCCAGCTTCAGCTGTTTTGGAAAGCACCTAGATATGCACTAGAGGGGTGCCTGCCTTTGTGCTTTCGTGAATTCCTAAGTATTGGTCACCTACTGGTGGGATGCAGCCGTGGGTCCAGTTGTGCTGTGGGGAGCATCTCATGGCTGAAGTGCAGGGAAAGGAGAACTCGGCAAGTTCCCACATCCTTGTCATCCTGTCTAGGGAGGGGTTTGTTTGGTGGTGAATAGAACTTTAGAAAAAGAGAAGGCCAAACAGTTGGGGGACTTTAAGAGCTCACTGAGCTCTGGCCAACAACCTAAAGAAGAAGATGGGAGGAGAAGACAGCTGTGCCTTACAAAGTCAACACTCAGAAAGGCAGCATACCCAGTAGAACCTCATGGTGACAGGCTGGCTTGTAGGGACCATACTGGGTACGAATAGAGGTGGGCAGGTGGCTAGTGGCCTCCTGAAAGAGAAAAGTGCATGATCGGCAGGTGAACCCACACTTCTACAGGCAATCTCCTAGATGACTCCCTGACCTGCCACCCTGGAGCAATCCTTAAGGGCAGAGATAGGGCAAGTCTCCACCTAGATGGAGAGTCCTTGCTTAACCTTGAAGTTGTCTTTAAAATTTCCTTATTATTTCATATGTGTGGGTTTGTGGAGGCTAATCTTGGTTGTCATTTCCACTACATCTCTAATGCCTGCAATCAGGTACTGGTGAGGGATTTTATTGATTGGGTGACTTGAGGTGGCAAGACCCACTCTAAATCTTGCACACACCTTCTGGAGTCAGCCCACAGAAAAGAATGTGGAAGAGGGAAGCTTCTGTATTTATGTCTATTTGTCCTCACTCTCTTCAAATCTATCTCTCTTGAGGCATTCCCTCACTGGTTTTAGACCCTGCTTTGGGATTTCAATGCACACTGAATTCCAGCAGCTCTCTGGGACTCACTTGGGAGTCCTGCAACTGACAAGGACTGCTGAGACATTCAGGTTCCTAGGCTGAAGATCTGCCATGTGCTTGTCCTTTCCATCTGGAGACCACATGTGTAGGACTAGCTGGACCTCTGCTTGTGAACGACTAATATAAACAGCCCTAAGTATATATGTTTCTGCATTTGTGGATGTAGGCTATGTGTGTGCATGAATGTTGTGTTTGTGTCTGTATGAGTGTCTGTGTCTGTATGCATGCGTATTATTTCCAGTAGCTCTGTCCTTTGTGAGCACTGACTAAATTTGGCTGTTTTGTCTGCTCTTAGTTTTCAATGAACCACATTCTGTCACTGAACAGCTCACCAATTGGGAAAACTGTCTGACCAGTGAACTCTGGTGCCCTGCTGTCTTGTCAGGTGTCTTTGCATGCATTGTACTTGCTGTGATAGAATACTGACTTCAGAAAAGCAGACATTTCTTTTCAATTGCAGATAAATGTCTACCATAAAGGGAAGCCAGGACAGAAACTCAGAAAGAAACCTGGAGACAGGAACAGAAGCAGAGGCCATGGAGGAACACTGCATATTGGATTGCTCCTCATGGCTTGCCCAGGTTGCTTACTTATATCACCCAAAATGACCATTACAGGTAGGCACCACCCACAGAGGGCTGTCCTTTTCAAACCAAGCACTGATCAAGAAAA
Source organism: Myodes glareolus (assembly GCF_982192425.1). Lineage (NCBI taxonomy): Eukaryota > Metazoa > Chordata > Mammalia > Rodentia > Cricetidae > Myodes > Myodes glareolus. The sequence goes on from NC_142031.1 coordinate 213,240, forward strand.
CACGCCACATATTTCCCTTCAGGGCACTCTGATGGAGACATTTTCTCAACTAAGGTTCCCTCTTCCCAACTGATCTTTGTATTGAGCTGAAGACAATGAAAGAAAGAGAGAAAGAAAAAAAGAATGAAAAGAATAGAGGGAGGAAGAAAGAAGATAGAAACTTCTAGCATATAGGGTAACAGATGCATTCAACTGTGCCATTTTTTAAAAATATGAATGCGGGGTTTCCATTTTAGGTCCCCATGCTTTCTCAGCAGGCAGCACACAGATGACCATCTCCCTATCATTGATCTGTACTGTTTTTAGGGTCCATCAAACCTGTATAGGGACAGTGACATGAGCATTCCCACTGCTGCCCGTAGCAATAAAATGGATGTGATGATTGAGTCCTGTGTGGACAATTTCAAAAGTCTGGTCCTTTATCCACAAACTTGCCATTTCTACATCAACTGACTTTCCTTGCCATTTTAGCTACATGTTATGATTTCTGCTATCTGTCTTACCTATTGCAGATGTTTCCTTAAAATTGTCTGGAGAAAAGATAAGGTACACTGTGGAGAGCAGGGACAAGGCATGTAACAGAATGATGACTGTTTGAATGGCTGTATCTGTGTATTTTCCTGTTGATGTGCTTTTTAGTTGATGCTCTCATCTGGATTCCTCCCTGTGCATGACTGGTGTGCAGCTGTGTGGTGAGTTCCTTCTATGTGACCTGTGTTGGCCTGTTTTTGTGATTTTGTTGAATTACCAGCTCTAAAAACATTCTGCCAATTCCTCAAAATTCTTCTAGACATAATAATTGGTGATTGTGGTGGTTTGATAGAAATTGACACCCACAGGGTGTGGCACTATTAGGAGGTGCCAAAAACCCAGCATATCTGAGCAGACCAGTCAAGTTGTAGCCTCACCCTTTAATGGCTCAAGCAAGAGTTCAAGACAGTAGCAAGGGGTGGTGACCTTGAATCTTACTAGTCTGTGTCTCACTCCTACTGGGTGCTCTCAGGGGACAGGTGTGGAGCTTAGGGCCCAGGGAACAGATGATCTAAAAACTCAAAACAGCAAACAATCAAACACAAACCAAGTAGGAAGAAATGCCTTTGATAGTTACCCCATTTAAGAATTAGGAAAAAATCTAGCCTGGATCCTATATTCCCAGAACTTTGGAGGCTGAGGCAAGCAGATCTCTGTGAGTTTGAGGCCAGCCTGGTCTACAAGAGCTAGTTCTGCCTGGTGCTGGTGGCACACACCTTTAATCCTAGCACTCGGGAGGCAGAGACAGGTGGATCTTTGTGAGTTCAAGACCAGCCTGGTCTACAAGGTCTATTTCCAGGACAGGCTCCAGAGCTAGAGAGAAACCATGTCTTGAAAAACCAAAAAAAGAACTAGTTCCAGGACAGGTTTTAAAGCTACAGAGAAACCCTGTCTCTAAAAACAAGAAAACAAAATACCACCACCAACAACTGAAGATTCCAGGAATAAGAAAATAAAAATGTAGATTCCAAAAATAAGAATGTAGAAATGAAGAAATATAAAGTTATAAGTCTAGGAGAATGAGAACAGACTGTCAGCAGCTTTCTCAGCAGATCAAGGATCATTCATTCACAGTGAGCTATTTTCTCAGATGCTTGGGACGCTTCGGTCAATTTACAAGTGGCTGTTTTTTTTTTTTTTACAAGGCCAGAGTGTCTCTCTCTACAAATTGAGAGTAGTGTCCTGGCCATCCCTGATAAATGACAGATATGAACTGAGATAACCTTTAGGAGACAGAGATATGTGACCTCTGGGTTAGACACTGTCTCCATTATGGAAAACTGGCACCACCAGAGGAGAGACATAAGACTCCATAAGACATAAGACTTATGACATAAGACTTTACACCCAGAGGTACGAGGAGACAGTGGACAAATACAATGGTTTAATTAATGAGCTTTGATAATGGAGGTTATAAAATATGGCAGTCAGTATCTGAATTTTACCTTGAGATAATGTGAAAAGCTTTCTGCTATCTCCTAAGTTCTCAGTCTAAGAACCAGTTAATCCTAATTTATTAACCTTCTAGTATTACAAGCAGCCCCTTTTCTGACTAATTGCTAAAGATATCTGTTTTCTCACAATTAGTGGCTTTCGTTGTAATCTCCCCTAAAACATATTTCATGATGCCTGCCTAATTACCCATTGACATTAGCACTCACTCCCCTCATTAGGGTCTCTGCTGACCAACCCAAGGGTCAGGGCAAGGTTGTAAAAATTCTTTTTGTTGGGTCCAGTAGGGTCACGCAAAGATGAGAGCACCACCAAGTCTAATAAACCAGAAGCAAACTTTATTCCAGAAACCAGATCCTAGGAAAACCAGAAACAAACTTAAAAATAGAAAATAAAAATAAAACACCGCAGGGCACAGAAGCTTATCAGCTAGCTGAGACCACAGCCAGAGATGGTGTTTGTTAGGCTGTGGCAAATGGCTGATTTTTGAACCTACTTTTTATAGTAAGGGCACCAGGCATTATCCCTGAACAAAAGAATTTTACAACCTTGCCCTGACCCTTGGGTTGGTCAGCGAGACCCTGAAGAGGGGAGTGAGTGCTAGTGTCCATGAGTAATTAGGCAGCCATCATGAAATATGTTTTAGGGGAGACTACAACGAAAGTCACTAATTGCGAGAAAACAGATATCTTTAGCAATTCGTCAGAAAAGGGGCTGCTTGTAACACTAGAAGGTTAATAAATTAGGATTAACTGGTTCTTGGGCTGAGAACTTAGAAGAAAAGCCTTTCACATTATTTTTAGGTAAATTTTCAGATATTGACTGCCATACTTTACAACCTCCATTATCAGAGCTCATTAATTAAACTTTTTTTTATTTATCCACTGTCTCCTGGTACCTCCAGGTGTAAACTCCTCTGGTGGTGCCAGTTTCCCATAACAGAGACGGTGTCTGACCCAGAGGTCACATATCTCTGTCTCCTAAAGGTTAAACTCAGTTCACATCTACTGTTTATTAAGGATGGTCAGGACACTGCTATTAATTTGTAGAGAGACACTCTGGCCTTGTAAATAAAACAGCCAGTTGTAAAATGACCTATGCTTCCCAAGCATCTGAGAAAATAGCTCACTGTGAATGAATGATCCTTGATCTGCTGAGAAAGCTGCTGATAGTCTGTTCTCATTCTCCTAGACTTATAACTTTATATTTCTTTATTTCTACATTTTTATTTTCTTATGCCTGGACTCTTCATTTCCAGGTAAATCTTCAGATACTGACTGCCATACATTACAACCTCCATTATCAGAGCTCATTAATTAAACCTTTGCATTTATCCACTGTCTCCTGGTACCTCCGGGTGTAAACTGGGGTCTTATGCCTCTCCTCTGGTGGTGCCAGTTTCCCATAACAGAGACAGTGTCTGACCCAGAGGTCACATATCTCTGTCTCCTAAAGGTTAACTCAGTTCACATCTGCTGTTTATCAAGGATGGTCAGGACACTGCTCTCAATTTGTAGAGAGACACTCTGGCCTCGTAAATAAAACAGCCAGTTGTAAAATGACCTACGCTTCCCAAGCATCTGAGAAAATAACTCAGTGTGAATGAATGATCCTTGATCTGCTGAGAAAGCTGCTGGCCGTTTGTTCTCATTCTCCTAGACTTATAACTTTATATTTCTTTATTTCTACATTCTTATTTTTGGAATCTACATTTTTATTTTCTTATGCCTGGACTCTTCATTAGTTTACTTAGGATCACAGCTTTATGTGTCCTTCTTCTTATATCCTAAACTTCTACATTCTAATCTTTAGTTTCTATATTTCTATTTCTATATTTTTGTTCTTGTTTTCAGACCCTTCATTTTTGTTCAGAGATAATGCCTGGTGCCCTTACTATAAAAAGTGTGTTCAGAAACCAGCCTTTTGCCACAGCCTAACAAACACCATCTCTGGCTGTGGTCTCAGTTAGCTGATAAGCTTCTGTGCCCCGCGGTGTTTTATTTTTATTTTTTATTTTTAAGTTTGCTTCTAGTTTTCCTAGGATCTGGTTTCTGGAATAAAGTTTGCTTCTGGTTTATTAGACTTGATGGTGTTTTCCTCTTTGCACGACCACCCTGGACCCAACACAACAACAAAAAATTCGGAATTAGGAAAAGCAAAGCAGTGGTGACTTAATACTTGTAATCCTAGCACTTGGGATGCGGAGGCAGGAGGATATCAGTGAGTTCAAGGCCTGCCTCATTTACCAAGCAAGTTCCAGGAATGGTACATAGAGAAACCCTGCCTCAAAAAACAAAACAAAACAAGACACAAAAACAAAAGAGTTAGAAAAGTGCTCATGAAACACCACGAACCAACTAGATTGCACTTAATAGCAATCATAGGTGAAATAAAAAAGGCAAAAAATTTCTTTGATGAAATCCAACCTGCTTCCATTGTCAAAGCTGTACAGCCAGAAGAACTAGAAGGAACATGTGCCCATCTATCAAATTTAAAAAAAGCTAGACTCTCACATGATCATAAAAGATAAAAATCTTATGAGGAAAAACTTGACAAAATACAGCAGGAACTCGTGCTATTCTCCATGACTTTCAGAGTTCACACAGTTCACTCTGCCTTCTAAGTGACGGGATGATGATAGTAAAGGTGTTTGCTTCCTTTTCTTCTATATTTAGTTTAATTTTAAATTTGTTCAACTGTTTCTCTGTGTGTGTGTGTGTTTGTGATAGAGAAAGAGAGAGAGAGAGACAGACAGAGACAGAGACAGAGACAGAGAGACAGAGAGGGGTTAGTATAAAGTTATAATCCAGACGCTTTCTAGGTCATATGTCAAAAGTTTTCATTATGAAAACAAAAGTCAATAAGCATCTGTGAACTTTTTTATTTGTTTGTTTATTGGTTTGTTTGTTCATTCATTCATCTGTTCACATATTTGCTCTATTTATTTACAGTGGAAGAGTTCAGTTAGGGTTAGGAATCAGTACAGAACAATCCATCAGAATGCTAGGTAGGAAGTTATCCTGGAGAAAGGGTAAGATGTCATGACCTTCCCCATAGAGAGGGAGCATTCTGAGGGGAACAGGTCAGGAAGGCAAGAGTAAGATAAGAAACCTTAATTTCAAGTGCTGCCTGCTTCCCACAAGTCCTTTCCCCAAAGTCAGGCATTTAGATAAGAAAGGGTCTCCATTCACTCCCTCTTGAGGAATTTCAGGCCTTGACTTTAACATTTGACTGGGGCCTATTGGCAAGGTCATTGCTAGCTCCACTCCTCCTCCAGGGACCTGAAGCCACACCCAGGTTCACTTCTGCTGGCAGCCATTAGAATTCATTCTCAGATACTGCAGCCCCTTCAGGACACAGACCATTTCTTTTAGAAATCCCTTCCCCACCAGTCACATATGTCAGATACATAAATACTCACCAGCAGAAGCTTGAAAGCAGCTTCTAAAAATTTTTTTGATTTTTTTTTTCTCGAGACAGTGTTTCTTTGTGTAGCATTCCTAGCTGTCTGGCCATGAACACACAGAGACCTGCCTGCCTTCTTTGTGGAGTTTTGGGGTTATATCCCTGTGCCTCCAACAACCAGTTCATTTATTTTTTTTAATGCCAGGTTATTTAGTTTAATTTTAGTTAAAATTTTGAAATTGTATGCTTCCTTTGAAAACCGAATCCATTGATTTACATTAGCAAGAGACTTGCTGTTGATTTTGGCATAAATTTCCAGCCAATCTCGGATAGGTCTGTCTTTAGATTAGAAGCCAGTTTTGGACCACTGTGCTGAATCCCTTCTGCTCACCCAGCCCCATCACTCAGACCGCACCAGCCAATCAGAACCTTCAGCAGACCTGCCAGTCAGTTGGGAGGGTCCTAACGGTAGCCAGACTTCCGATCCACTTCCGCGGCTTGGGTTCTCTTGTGGGGGCAGATAGCCTGTCAGCTTGGCAGCTACACCATGGTGAGTGAGGGGTTGCTCTACAAGGATGGGAGTAGTGACTGGTCTTGGCGAGCGAGGGGCTGCTGTTCCCAAAGTATGTGGAGTGGCGCTGAGACTCGCGGCCGGTGTGGTGGCCGGGTGGGAGCCAGCGGACAGACACAGAGTTTCGCGTTTTCTGCTTCAGTAGTCCTAAACTTGCAGCTCTCTGTTGGCAGCCTCTGAATCCCTTCACTGCCTGGGCTGTGTATGCACAGAGCAGAGCATTGGGGGCCGCAGATGGAGGTGTCTGTCCATGCATATATCGTCGCATGTGGAGAGATATCAGCACATTCGCCAAACGCGGAGACTCCTGGTCTCTCCTGGGTCTTCAGAAGTTCTGCACTTTTAATATTTAGGTTTGTGATCCGTCTGTAGTTAATTCCGTGTGGCTTGTGTATGGTTTGTCCTGTGTAGAGTAGTGCTCTGCTACTAAACTGTGATGTAGACGAGTATAGTTGATAATAGAATTAATGGTATAAGGATTTACCAGTGCTTAGGAGACATTAAGTCACACAAAACAGAATTAAAATGAGGGAGGGCTGCATCCCAAATATCCAAAGATGAGTAGCATGCACACCATGCCTGTTAGAAATTAGTATGAAGAGATGCAAATGTTTGTTTAGCAGGATTAATAAGCAATTAAGGTACATTCCTATAACAAATGAGACAACCATGATTTACAACCCGCCAGAAGACCCACTTCCCCATCAAAGGCCTCTGACCTGCTGCTCAGGGCCCGTTAAGGTGTCACAACCTTGTGTGCCAGGAAAGTATAATAATTCTAGAACAGCTGTTTTTTTTCAGCTCTTGGGAAAGGAGATGTGTCTCAGTGTCCCCTGTGCTGTTTGAGGTGGACTTGAATCCTGTCTGCAGCCCCACAGGGCATTGCCCTTGCTATTCTCCTGGCTGACCATCATAAATTCTTGGATAACAAGTATGCTGCACCACCGAGCTCTAAAAGTACCAGTTTGAATCATACAGTGGGACTGTCCATTGCAGTAACAATAAAGGGATTTGCATGTGGAACATGGCTTCTCCCTTCTGAACAGAAAAGTAGGAACCATGTACTGTGTACATTGGAGGGGGTAAACACACTGGAGAATCGCTAGATCTTAGTCTGACGTTTAAGGCCATTGGCTTCTGGGGTCTCCATTACAAAGAAGGACCTAATGGGGTACAGTGATTGACTTTCTGTGTAATTTCCCATCATACATTAATTCCTTCCTTATGAATGAAGACAGACACTGGTGGGTGTACAGTTTAGGGAGGAGAGTTTGAACTCCTAAGTATTTAGTTTCCAATTAGTGAACTCTCCCATGCAGATATGTTCAATCCTGGTTGACACAGTGAAGTCGGTTCAGATCTTTGTGACAGAGGCCATTGGCTGTAACTCCACGTGTCAGCTTACAGCACTCAGCAGCTGACATTTTACATGGGACAAAGTCATCAGGAAAGTGCTTACTGTGTTTCAAAGTCAGTATCACTGAGTGTTCAGTTATTTTTATCATTTTAAGAAGTGAATTATTGGTTATCATTTTTTAGATTTCAATTTTTTCAGTGGCATGACTGGTATAATCTCTGTTTCTATTTTCCAATGTTTCACAGTTTTTGAATTTCATTTTATTTTTTCAGTGGTGTTTATTTATTCATCAGTCATTTATTTTATCAGATTGTAGCATTGATTCTCAACCTGGTGGGCCACGACTCCTTTTGGGGGATCAAATGAAGCTATCACAGGATTGTCCTAAGACCACCAGAAAGTACAGATATTTATTTTATCATTCCTAATAGTAGCAAATATATAGTTATAAAATAATTTTATTGGTGGGGAGATCAGTACATCAAGAGTAACCATATTAAAGAGTCACAGCACTGGGAAGATTGAGAAAAAACGGTTTAGATTAATGTCTCCCGTAGCTCCTGTTTGCATCATTGTATGTAACTGAGAATTGCTGTGAACACCTAATCCTGCCTCAGCTACCTAGTCCTGGAAAGACAGTCCTGCAACTCCTACCAGGCTGGACCTTGACTGGTCTATGTGAAGGAGAAATAGATCAGTGAATGAGTATCTTCCAATTTCAGTTGATTTTATTGTGAATTTACAAATGATGAGGGACCCATATTAGAATTGATTTCATTGTCTATTTGTAAAGCCAGTGTAGTCACAACAAAGGATGGACAAGAAGGAAGGTAAAATCTTTCCTGCTGTGACTGTAGTTGACATTAGCTGTGAGTAGTGAGGTGATCAATTTTAGATGTTCCATAATGTCCTGTCTGGCCATTTCATGGGTCCACAGACCACACACTAGACCTGGTGCCTTAGAGGAGGAACAGGAAGAACTCTGGGAGAATGGAAGATTTTATTAAAGTACAAATTTCACAGATTATGGTTTTGTCTGACTATAATGTGGAAGGACAAACCTGGAGGATGTTGGCTTTTTGGGACATTCAATCTCTGCTTGCCCGGTAGGGGAACTACTAATGTATTGAAGCCCAGTTGGGTGGTCCTAGAGGGACTCTGGTTGGTAATTAGAAACATCAGAGGTAGTTTACAGGTTCTTTCCAGGATTCTCTTGTTCTGCTCTTGAGAGCTGTAAGGAGGACCACAAGCTGTGCCATGGTGATTGTAGGAGCAAATTTCCCCAGACCAGAAGAGCAGGTTGACTGAGCTGTCAGAGTTGCTTGGACAGGGATGAACCATGAGCCAGGCAGGTTCTATTGTTCTTTGTGGTGACCTGGGTAGTGGCCTTTGTCCTCTGAGCTTTGTTGAGAGTGCGGGAGATTATGAGCTTGTAATATTGTTGCCTCACACTATGTAATTGAGAAAGGCTTTGAAAACCTATTCCTGTGTCTGCTGCCTAGTGCTGGGTAGATAGTCCTCCAACTTCTTCAGGACTGGGCTTTGACTGCTCAGGGAGAAGGAAAAATAAACCAGGTGATGTGATGTGTGACCTCCAGTCTCTCTGACTTTCAGTATATGATTATAGATGAAGAGGGTGAGTACATAGGTGAAGCTTGAAGCTGCTAGATTCACAGTGCAGCAAGGGAGAGAAAGGACGGTGATTGAGGACTTTTCTACATCAGCAGTAGTTGAGATTAGCATTGCGGAACCAGGTAATCAATTTTAGGTGCTCCACAAATGTCCTGATGGTCATTTTTTGATGTCCACAGACCCGGCAATAGAGAATATGCATAGAGAACCGAACTTATCATGAAACCAAATTGCTATGGTTACAGTAGTTCAACCAAAATAGATCTGAGTAAAATGTGGCCCTACCTAACAGGACTGTTATTTTACTGGTTTTAAATATACACCCTTAGATAAAAGGTTTGAGAAATCTTTGATGTGCTCTAATATAAATCTATTGTTTCTGAAGCTCATGACATAAATACTGTTTCAACTTTTCAAAATAATTTTTTGAGATTATAACTGTATCATATCCACCCAAGCCTTACCATGACCCCTTAATATCTTGTAATTCGTGCTCTGTTTTTTTTAACAACAGTTGTAATTGTGACTTGTGTTTGGCTGCAGGATTTCCCAGGTATGAGGCTATGGGTTTGCTGCACTGCACATTGAGTGTATAATGGAATGTGCATGTAAATGACCATGTGCTTTGAATGAGGAACAGGGTATGCTCTAGGAAATTGTATAAATGTATTCTAAAATACAAACTTTCTGGACTAAGGATCTGTCTAATGGACTATGAGGGCAGAGCAGGAAGTACTGTGCTGTCTGAGTCATTTGATCTCTGATCACCCATTTGGGGAACTGATATTATTCTGAGGCCCAGAAGGGTGGCCTTAGCCAGTAAGGGATTCTGGAAAGTCTTAGCAAGCAGGAAAAATAGAGGCAGGTAGCTGGCAGTTTCTTTCAAGGATTGTTCTCTACTTTTGTTGGAATGAGTTGTAAGTAAGACCAGAAGCTATGTCATAGTGAGTGTAGGGTGTGCAGAGAATGTCTGTTGATCTATCATTTCTGCTTGGATTTGGATGGAACATGTGACAGGCTGTGGTTCTGTTGCTTTATGTACTTACCTGGACGGTGCTCCTTGTCCTCTGAGCCTCCCTGTGTATTGATTTCCTTTGGAGAGGGAGACTCTACAGTCCTGGCATGGTAACATATTATGCTTGTAATCTCTCTGTCTAGTGTACACATGGTTTTGGTGCGTAGTGGGAAGACAGATTTGAAAACTGATAATCTGGTTTCTAGAAGTTCTGAATATTGCAGCCTACTTTCAAGTTTGTCTTATAAATGTTTCAAGTAGTTTATAAGCTGGTAGAACTACAGTGATGTTGATTTAGCAATGCTTGATTTAAATGTTTCTAAGTTTCTGCTACCACCAGCTGCAATGGTGTGATTCATTGATGTTTAGTTCCAGGGAACAAAGGGAGTTTCAGAGCTGCAGAGGTTTCTTAGGTGTGTATGGTATCAGGCAGGTAGATAGAGCAGAGTCTATATCTTGTGCTATAATCCATGAGACAGGAAGCAAAAATTACTCTACATTGTTTTGTGATTTGGCATCAGTGGGGCTGGGTTTACCTTAAAATACAAGGAGGTCTAAGGGGCTGCACAACCATAGCAGGAGATCGTTTCTTTTTGCAGAAAGGGCTCTAGAGCTTGTGGTCTCTCTGGAAGAAATACCAGTAGCTTGAGTGTCTGAAACAACAAGTTAAGGGTACCTTTGAGGTAATTTTGGGAAAATTGTGAAGTCTTCATTTAATTTCTATATACATGGAATCATAGGTAGCTGGATAACATTGGTGAAGATCACATGATTCCTGTCTAAGTTTCCTTTGGCCTTTTGATTAATAGCTGACTATATTATCCTGCCTTTGTTCTTGGCTTTCTCTTCATTCTCTTTATTCTTTCCCAAATATCATACACATTCTTGATTGATCAGCTTTGTGGTAATATTTTTTCCCAAGACAGGGTTTCTCTGTAGCTTTGGAACCTGTCCTGGAACTCACTCTGTAGACCAGGCTGGCTTCAATCTCACAGAGATTCTCCTGTCTCTGCCTCCTGAGTGCTGAGATTAAAGGTGTGTGCCACCACTTCCCAGAAAGAAGTCATATTATGTCAGTCTGTGTACTATTTTTCATAATCCCATTGATTACTCTGTGTGCTTCCAATACGAATGTAGGTTTGTAATCAGATTTCCTGTTATAAATTGTTGGGAATTGTCATTGTACTGTATCCATTTATTGTGCAAATTCAACACACACATCAGCTTCATATTGATGCATCATGTTTCCATGAATCATTTATTTACTTCTTTATTTCTTTAGGTTTTGTTGCTCTTGTTGTTAATCTGTGAGAGACTTTTGGTTTATTGGATAAACAGTATTATGGATGTTGGCAGGTGGCTCAGCATATATTCATTTTGGAGGTGACCTGAGTTCAGATACCTACACATCAATTGTGAGGCTCATAAGTCTACCATTTCAGATCCAAGGCATCTGAACCCCTCTTTTTGTGTTACTTTATACATATGGAAGAAATTTTCATTCAAGCACAAATATATGCAAAAATAGCAGTAAACTTCTTTTCAAAGTGATTGCCACTTATAAACCAATAGAGTAAAACAAGTTGCTTTAGGTGTCCACTGATTCTTTAAAAATCTGTTATCTTGCATTTTTTTACAGTAATTTTATTAAATTATAAAAGTTTCCATTTACGCCCCTCTTCCCAACACCCTCCCACTCCCCCCCTCCCTCTCCTCCTCCATCTTTGCCCCTAAGGGCAGTCAGGGTTTCCAGCCCTGTGGGAAGTTCAAGTTCGTCCCCCCTCCCTCCAGGTCCAGGAAGGTGAGTATCCAAACCGACTGGATCCCAAAAATCCAGTATATGCAGAGGAAACTAGTCCCAGTGTCATTATCCATGGCTTCTCAGAAAGACTCCGGGCCAGCCACATTCAGAGAATCCGGCCACATTCAGAGAATCTGGTTGGATCACGTGCTCGTTCAGTCGCAGTCCAACTGCCCTTGGTAAACTCTCATTAGATCTGACCCCTTGTATCAGTGGGTGATAGCATCCCTCGCAGTCCTTCGTCATTTTCTTCCTCCTTCTGGTCCTCATTTGGATCCTGGGGGGCTCAGGCCGGTGCTCCAATGTGGATCTCCGTCTGTATCGCCATCCATCGCCAGATGAAGGATCTGGGACTCTTGACTACTTCCTACCTCCTGGCGGATAGCTAAATAATCTTCATCAGGATCGTCTTCTTATTTAGCTTCTCTAGGATCACGAAAAATAGGCTCAAAGACCTTTAAATTATGGTTAGAATCCACGTATGAGTGAATACATACCGTGCTCCTCTTTTTGGGTCTGGCTTACCTCACTCAGTAAAGCGTTTTCTATGTCCATCCATTTGCATGCAAAATTCAAGATGTCATTATTTTTTACCGCTGAGTAAAACTCTAATGTGTATATGTTCCACACCTTTTTTAACCATTCTTCTATTGAGGGGCACCTCGGCTGTTTCCAGGTTCTGGCTATTACAAATAGTGCTGCTATGAACATAGTTGAACAAATGCTTTTGTTGTATGCTAGGGAATATCTAGGGTAAATTCCCAAGAGTGGAATTGCTGGGTCCTGAGGGAGGTTGACTCCCAGTTTCCTGAGAAACCGCCACACTGATTTCCACAGTGGCTGCACAAGTTTGCATTCCCACCAACAATGGATGAGTGTTCCCCTCACCCCACATCCTCTCCAGCATAGGCTATCATTGGTGTTTTTGTCTTTAGCTATTCTGACAGGTGTAAGATGGTATCTCAAAGTGGTTTTGATTTGCATTTCCCTGATCGCTAAGGAGGTTGAGCATGACCTTAAGTGTCTTCTGGCCATTCGAAGTTCATCTGTTGTGAATTCTCTGTTCAGTTCAGTACCCCATTTTTTAATTGGGTTATTTAGAGATTTAGTGTCTAGTTTCTTGAGTTCTTTGTATATTTTGGAGATCAGACCTTTGTCTGATGAGGGGTTGGTGAAGATCTTCTCCCAGTCAGAAGGCAGCCTTTTTGTCTTACTGACAGTGTCCTTTGCTTTACAGAAGCTTCTCAGTTTCAGTAGATCCCATTTATTCATTGTTTCTCTTATTGTCTGTGCTACTGGGGTCCTACTTAGGAAGGGGCCTCCTGTGCCTATATCTTGTAGACTACTTCCCACTTTCTCTTCTATCAGGTTCAAAGTGGACGGATTAATGTTGATGTCTTTAATCCATTTGAACCTGAGTTTTGTGCATGGTGATAGGTATGGATCTACTTTCATCCTTCTACAGGTTGATATCCAGTTATGCCAGCACCATTTGTTAAAGATGCTTTCCTTCTTCCATTGTATACCTTTAGCTCCCTTGTCAAAAATTAGGTGCTCATAGGTTTGTGGGTTAATATCCAGGTCTTCTATTCGATTCCATAGGTCGACTTCTCTGTTCTTTTGCCAATACCAAGCTGTTTTCAATACTGTAGCTCTGTAATAGAGTTTGAAGTCAGGGATGGTAATGCCTCCTGAAGTTCCTTTATTGTATAAGATTGTTTTGGCTATCCTGGGTTTTTTGTTTTTCCAAATAAACTTGATTATTGTTTTCTCAAGGTCTGTGAAGAAGTTTGATGGGATTTTGATGGGGATTGCATTGAATCTATAGATTGCTTTTGGTAGAATTGCCATTTTTACTATGTTGATCCTCCCAATCCAAGAACAAGGGAGATCTTTCCATTTTCTGGTATCCTCCTCAATTTCTTTCTTCAAAGACTTAAAGTTCTTGTCAAATAGGTCTTTCACTTCCTTGGTTAGAGTAACCCCAAGATATTTTATGCTATTTGTGGCTATCGTGAAAGGTGATGTTTCTCTGATTTACCTCTCTGCTTCTTTATCCTTTGTGTATAGGAGGGCCACTGATTTTTTGGAGTTGATCTTGTATCCTGCCACGTTACTAAAGGTGTTTATCAGCTGTAGGAGTTCTTTGGTAGAGTTTTTGGGGTCACTTATGTACACTATCATATCGTCAGCAAATAATGAAAGTTTAACTTCATCCTTTCCAATTCGAATCCCCTTGATCTCCTTATGTTGTCTTATTGCTATTGCTAGAACTTCAAGCACTATATTGAAGAGGTATGAAGAGAGTGGACAGCCTTGTCGTGTTCCTGATTTTAGTGGAAAGGCTTTGAGTTTCTCTCCATTCAATTTGATGTTAGCTGTCGGCTTGCTGTATATTGCTTTTATTATATTTAGGTATGATCCTTGTATCCCCAGTCTCTCCAACACCTTTATCATAAATGGGTGTTGAATTTTGTCAAATGCTTTTTCAGCATCCAATGAAATGATCATATGGTTTTTTCTTTCAGTTTATTTATATGATGGATTACATTGATAGATTTGCGTATGTTGAACCAGCCCTGCATCTCTGGGATGAAGCCTACTTGATCATAATGGATAATTTTTCCAATGTGTTCCTGGATTCGGTTTGCCAGGATTTTATTGAGAATTTTCGCGTCGATGTTCATGAGTGAGATTGGCCTGTAATTCTCTTTCTTGGTTGTGTCTTTGTGTGGTTTTGGTATTAAGGTAACTGTAGCTTCATAAAAGGAGTTTGGCAATGACTCTTCTGTTTCTATATTATGGAATACATTAAGGAGTATAGGAATTAGCTCTTCCTGGAAGTTCTGGTAGAATTCTGCATTGAAACCATCTGGTCCTGGACTTTTTTTGGTAGGGAGATTTCTGATAACAGCTTCTAGTTCTTCACGACTAACAGGTCTATTTAGATTATTCACCTGTTCTTGGTTCAACTTTGGTATATGGTACTTATCTAAAAAAATGTCCATTTCTTTTACATTTTCCAACTTTGTGGCATATAAACTTTCGTAGTAAGATCTAATGATTCTCTGAATTTCCTCTGAGTCTGTGGTTATATCCCCCTTTTCATTTCTGATCCTATTAATTTGCATGTGTTCTCTCTGCCGTTTGATTAGTTTGGCTAGGGGTTTGTCAATCTTGTTGATTTTCTCCAAGAACCAGCTTTTTGATTCATTGATTCTTTGGATTGTTTTCTCTGTTTCTATTTTGTTGATTTCTGCCCTCAGTTAGATTATTTCCAGTCTTCTACTCCTCCTGGGTGAATCAGCTTCTTTTTTTTCTAGAGCTTTCAAGTGTGCTGTTAGGTCTCCAATGTGTGCTTTCTCCGTTTTCTTTATTTGGGCACCTATTGCTATGAACTTTCCTCTTAGCACTGCTTTCATAGTGTCCCATAGGTTTGAGTATGTTGTGTCTTTGTTTTCATTAAATTCAAGGAAGACTTTAATTTCTTTCTTAATTTCGTCCTTGACCCAGGGGTGATTTAGTAGTTGACTGTTCAACTTCCATGAGTTTGTTGGCTTCCTGGGGGTAGCATTGTTGTTGAATTCTAATTTTAATCCATGGTGATCTGACAAGACACAGGTGGTTACTAATTTTTTTTGTATCTGTGGGAGTTTGCTTTGTTGCCGAGTATGTGGTCAATCTTCGAGAAGGTTCCATGAACTGCAGAGAAGAAGGTATATTCTTTCCTATTTGGGTGGAGTGTTCTATACATATCTGTTAAGTCCATTTGATTCAATACCTCCAATAAATCTCTTAATTCTCTGTTTGGTTTCTGTCTGATTGACATGTCCATTGGTGAGAGAGGAGTGTTGAAGTCTCCTACTATTAGCGTGTGTGGTTTGATGACTGCCTTGAGTTCTAGAAGAGTTTCTTTTACATATGTGGGTGCCTTTACATTAGGGGCATAGATATTCAGGATTGAGACTTCTTCCTGATGAGTTGCTCCTGTTATGAGTATGAAATGTCCATCTCCATCTCTTCTGATTGATTTTAGTTTGAAGTCGATTTTGTTAGATATTAGAATGGCCACACCCGCTTGTTTCGTAGGTCCATTTGCTTGGAAGACCTTTTCCCAACCCTTTACTCTGAGTAGGTGTCTGTCTTTGTGGTTGAGGTGTGTTTCTTGTAAACAGCAGAATGTTGGATCCTGTTTTCGTATCCAATCTCTAAGTCTGTGCCTCTTTATAGGTGAATTGAGTCCATTGATATTAAGAGATATTAATGACCATTGGTTGTTGACTCCATTCATTTTTTTTGGTGGTAATAGAGTGTATGTGTTTTCCTTCTTTGAGTTGTGCTAGTGAAGGGTTGCTAGATGTCTGAATTATTGTAGTCAGTGTTGGCAGTGTTGGATTCCTTGGGATGTAATTTTCCTTCTAGTATTCTCTGTAAGGCTGGATTAGTAGTTACATATTGATTAAATTTGCTTTTATCCTGGAATATTTTGTTTTCTCCGTTGATAGTGAATGAAAGCTTGGCTGGGTAAAGTAGTCTGGGCTTGCATCCATGGTCCCTTAATTTCTGAAGTACCTCTATCCAGGACCTTCTGGCTTTCATGGTTTCTATAGAGAAGTCTGGTGTAAGTCTGATAGGTTTACCTTTATAGGTTACTTGACCTTTTTCCTTTGCAGCTCTTAATATTCTTTCTTTAATCTGAATGCTTTGTGTTTTGATTATTATATGGTGAGGGGATGTTTTTTTCTGATCCAGTCTATTCGGTGTTCTGTATGCTTCTTGCACCTTCATAGGAATATCCCTCTTTAGGATGGGAAAGTTTTCTTCTATAATTTTGTTGAATATATCTTCTGGACCTTTGATCTGCAATTCTTCTCCTTCTTCTACTCCTATTATTCTTAGATTTGGTTTTTTTATTATGTCCCATATTTCCTGAATGTTTTGTGATGAGAATTTTTTGGATTTGCTGTTTTCTTTGGTCAGGGCGTTTATTTTCTCTATGGTGTCTTCATAATCTGAGATTCGTTCTTCTATCTCTTGTATTCTATTGGTTAAGCTTGATTCTGTAGTCTCCGTTCGTTTACCTAGATTTTCCATACCCAGTTGGCCCTCGGTTTGTGTTTTCTTCACTGCCTCCATTTCAGTTTTCAATTCTTGCACTGATGCCATTACCTGTTTGATTGCTTTTTCTTGGTTTCCCAGGGTATCATTTACGAATTTACTCATTTCTTCAAACTTTTTGTTATATTTGTCTTCCATTTCTTTACTCATTTCTTCCATTTTTTTGTTATATTTCTCTTCTATTTCTTTAAGTGAGTTATTCATACCCTGATTAAGAGACTCTATTGCTTTCATAATGACACTGTTTTCCACTTCTTCCGGAATAGGGCGTTCGAGTCCTTCTGTCGTAAGATCGCTGGGATCTGGTGTTTTCATGTTGTTTTTCAGATTGTTGGAGGAATTCTTGCATTCCTTCCATTAAAGATGGAGGAATTCCATCTTTAATGTTTTCATTTCCTCACTCTGATTGCAAACTTACAGGCAATCATCAATCGCGGGAGCAAAATGGTGTCTAAGTGATCCTAACAGACATACTTTTCTTTACTATAAGGTAATGAAATTTTTTTAAATAGTCAAAAATATTTTCTATGAAGTTACGGCACAAGAATGTTTTAAGTGAATCTCTCCAATTTTGGTACATCAGCCTTCCACACCCAAGCCATTTTCTATTATTGGTAAAGGATAAAGAACTGAAGTGTATGGGATGAGTGCTGGTTAGTAATTTCTTAGAGTTTTATTTTGGTTAGAATCTTGTTTTTATTTAAAGGAGCATAATATGTCTTTGTCAGTGCTAAACATCTATATTGTTGATTTTATTTATTATTATCTAAGTATGTTGTTTATTTTATGGAAAATAATGGTCTCACCAACTTTGTATTCAGAAGATTTTTCATGTTATAGGTTCCTTGAATTTTTGTTGGTTTGGGAAGTTTCTGTGGAGAGACATTTTAGTTTGTTATTCTTTGTCTTAGATGTTTGCCTCTTTTCATTTCCTGGCATATCTATCTTTGTTTGTGTTTTTGCTGCTAAAGTGATGTGATTAATACATTGCCTTTGGATCTTTAAAACCTTCTTGTATATTATTGTCTCTTTCTAGATAGCCTCAGCTATCAGCATGACATAGCTTAGACTGATCTGAGAAAATACCAATTGAGAGTATGCCTAGATCGGAATTCCTGATTAAGGTATCTGAGAGAGATTTGTTGATTTTGATTGATATAGGAAGGCTCTTCCACTGAGTTGGCAATATCTCTGAGCAAGCGGCCCTGGGATAGATAGGAGAGCTAGTTGAGCACAAGGCAGTGACAAAGCAAAAGGGAAAGCCAGAAAACAATGGTTCCACATGTTTTGCCTTTAGTTATTAGCTTGAGTATCTATCTTACATTGTCATAAGGAGGAATTGTGAAATAGGGTTAACAACCAAACAAACATGTTCATTACCTGAGTTGCTTTTGATTGCATAATTTAATAACAGCAACAGAGAACAAAACTGGAACTAAAATGTTACTCAAAGAGGATTTTGTTGCTGAAAAGGACCTGGGAATCTTGACTCTTATAGGAATGCTTATTATATTAGAAAACTGGACAGACAGCTTAATCACCTGTTCTTGTAGGACCTAGAAGATGGGAATGTTGTGAGTAATGGCAGACAGTGGAGTTCAAGGTCATAGGATTTTACTGGGCAGTAGACTCTTCAGGGAATCATGGAGCTGGCCCAGCCTAACTCTCTTGAGAGACCAGATTAAAGTCCATGGTTCCTGGCACAGTATATACCTCCCAGTTCTTGGCAGGCTGTTGCTTTCCCTCTGGCAGTGAAGCATTCAGGCTTATTTGTGCTTCTTTGTATGATCCCTAAATAGTCAAGGAATCATGAATGCTTAAAAGGACATTTGAACTTAAATATTAATCTTGTGTGTGCTGTATAGCTTGCAAAGTTCATTATATCATTTTATTGAAATAGGGTGCTTGGTCATTTCCCCATTGCCCAGACTCATAATAATTATACAGAATTTTTACTAATTATAAGACTGCATACCCAATAGCTTAGGCTTCTTATTAAGTAACTTTTACATCTTAAATTAACCCATTTTTATTAATCTGGGTATCATCACATGGCTGTGACCTACTGGTAAGGTTCCATCCAGCATCTGTCTCCTTGGGTGGCTACATGTCATCTCCCTGATTCTGCCTTCTTTTCTCCTCTATCTCCATTTGGCATTCCCACCTTGTTCTATTCTGTGCTGCCATAGGCCCAAAGCAGTTTCCTTATTAACCAATGGGAATAAAACATATTCACAGCATACAGAGGGTAACTCTAACATATTAATTTAATTAATTTCTATTAATCTCTGTATTGCCATGTGGCTGTGGCTTACCAGATAAATGACTCAGCGTCTTGCCACGGACCATCTCTCGTGGAGACACTCAGACCAAGGGAAAACAGGACAAAGGGACAGGAGATTTCAGGATACGGCGAAGGAAATGACAAGCAAACACACTCGATGTAGTTGAATATGTTGCTGTGTTTTCACTTTAATTAGCCTAAGGCTTTTATACTTTTACAATCAAGGAACTTGGCAAAGGCATACATCATCAGATCATAGAATAGAAACAAAGAAAAGGAACAGCACTGTCATTTAACAAGAACAGCAAATTTATGTGTCCATTGTCTATTCTAAACGCTAGTTGTGGTTGTTGCTCAAAGACATGATGTCACACTTCTCTGAGACTGTTTCACACCATTGATCTCAACTCTCTTCCTGATTCCCAGGCTCGGATGTTGTTATCAGTTTAGGCCTCTTCTGCCCACAGGAAAGGCCTTATAGGCCTTCTGTGTATGGGAATGGATCAAGGTAATTACCAGACTTTGGGGTCAGCGTGGGGGTGACCACCATCTGCTTTCTAATTGCAGCTGTACGTGTCTTCCCAGGCAGATGCCTAGTGGGGGCTGCTGTAACTGTTTCTCTGCAGAAGACTACTAAGGTTTCTTCCAGTAAGACTAACTCCTTCTGCTCCACATCATTAAGGAATTATGCTAACGATGACCCCCAATTCCCAGAACTAGCTACTTCTTTAAAGGCTTTCAGCAGTTTCATTCATTGGAACAGCATGGTCTGTTGGCAAAATAGGAGAATAGAACAAAAGAATAAGGAAGGAACAGCTTCAGTGGTGCCAGTGACAGCGAGGGTCGAGTCAGTGCAGATGGCAATTCAGGTGGCATCAGTACCACAGCTGATTGCCAGGGAACAGCCCAGGGCATTAACACCATGGAGCACAGACCCCCTAATCCTCCAGCCTCAGTCCGTCCAGTCAGCATTTCTGCTACACCGGCGTGACAGCCTTGGATGTGGCAGGTCCCCGTTTTTTATTTTTAAAATGCAACTCGAACACGTCCTGTTTCATTTGGGCCACCGAACTGAAAAGACACTTAAGGAGACAGGGGAACAGAAAAATCACCAACAGTATTAATAAAATGACTATTCTAATGAGAACAAAATACTGCACCCAATTTAATGGATTTAAAGCCTTAATTCCTGACTCGATTTCATTAGCCAAATCCTGTAGACCTCCTAGTTGTAAATGAGCCTGGCTAATAGAAATATCTTTCTGTAATGCAGTTAAATCATGTGTAATATTGTTATCCTGCAAATGTGCCTTTACCTTGTCCCATGGCTCTGAGCGATTATAAGTCAGTGGTGTGACACAGATTGCTTTAAAGCTTCCATGACAACGTGTGGATAAGGTAGTTTTCAAATTAGCAATGTCCTGTCAAAGAGCAAGGACCACCTCTTCTAATACATTAATTTTTGCCTCCAATTTATTGTCAATCGCTGCCTGTTCCAACAATGCAGCCGTAGTGTTCTTATTTAATGCGTTTACATAATGAGCAATACGAATTCCTTGTACTAAGGCTATTGTGGCCACAGCGAAAGTAGTAAGTATTGACATCAACGCTGTTATGCCCAAAATAATCTTGGCCACAAACTGCCTAGGCCGTACCAGATCCCTTAACATGTTCAAAACTTGCAGTGCAGAATTATCATACCACGGATCATTGCCCGATTCCACAGGTAGCATAACGAAAGGTGGGCGTCTAACAACAAGTAAAACATTCAAATCTTTTGGTTTAGCCGAAGTAATGCAATTAGTAAGCTTACAGGAATGACAAACAACTTGATAGGACTTATTCACTTTGGTAATATTAACAAAAGTTGATTGAGCTAATAACAATGCATTAGGATAAGAAATACATGCCCTGAGTCCTATGGGCTCAGACTTAGTATGATTAGGTCTTTTTTCCAGAAACATATTAGCTGCAGCGAGTAATCTGAACAGCCCAGAGTGCCTTCTAGTAATATTCCCTTCTTTAGCAAGCCATGTAGGCTCTACAAAACCTGGAGAAAACCATCTTCGTAAGGTCTCTCCTACCCCTATGTATTTAAAGTGATGAAATTTCTCCTGGTGAGTGTTTATATGACTTTCATAAAAATACTGTTGACTTGAAGATATAGAATAATCCCAAATTTCATAAGAGGAATCCTTAGGTTATATTTGGTGGCTGCATTTGGAAAGCCACAAGTTAGCCATGTAGGAAATTTATCAATAGCTGAGTCCCAAAATTGATCCTTATCCCGATATTTTTGAATACATGGTTCAATAGGCATGGATGAGACCTGCTCAAACTTTTCTCTATAATTGAATTCTCCTAAGGTCTGCATCTGAATTTCCCAAATCTATCTCTTACCAACATTTTCCTTATCTGGACCATCAGTAAGAAAAGTTCTATAGCCTGAACTCAAGCAAAATCTTGGTATCGTTCCGGAGAGTGCAATGCAAATCGGCAAGGAATCAGAAGGGCCCTCAAAGGTTATCAAAGAGGACGAACTAATTCTTGCATCAGAGTCTTGAGCACCTCCCATTCTCCTAGTGTCATTGGTTAAGATTCTGATGGGCTCCCGATCTAGCCAACCAACGGGTTGTAAAATCGGGGGACTAAAGACATAGGCCCAATAAGCCATACCCTTTACTGTAGGGGGAGCGGATATCAAAGCTAAAAAGGCAAGAAATTACAGGCTGGATTTTAGGGGCTTTTTCTGCTGGATGAGCAGGCTTTTGGCTTCCTTGACAAGATGTTTAACTTTTGTCCAGGTGATTTCCGGAGCCTGCGACGGGGTTAGTTTTATTTTCTTCATCTGACACACCAGATGTCTCGTCTGTCTCTGTAGCTTTCTTCTTTGTCGTAGCCTCTCCTGGCGCAGCTGGACGAGCCTGTCTGGTATCCAGATGGGGGAGTCGGCATCCTGTGAAAATACACAAGCATACCCTCGCCCCGATGTTATTAGAACGTCTGGTCCCCTCCATTGGCCAGACAACAGATCTTTTCATAGGACTTTTGGCAGGACAGAATTAAACTCACAGGTCCAATGCACCATTACAGGTGTCAATCCTTTATCATTAGTATTTAAGTGATTTAATACAAATAAGGTATGTGATAATAAATGATGAGGAACAAAATATTTATGAGCTCTCTGAAGCCTTTTAACCTGCAATTTTAATGTTTGATGTGTTCTTTTAATAATTGCCTGGCCCTGAGGATTATATGGGATGCCTATAGTATGTACAATGTGCCATTGTGCATAAAAAGTTTCAAAAGCTTTAGAAACATAAGCAGGACCATTATCTGTCTTTACCTGTGAAGGCATTCTCATGATCTGAAAACATAAAGTGAGATGTTGAATAACATCCTTAATAGCTTCTCCTGTGTGTGCTGAGGCAACTATGGAATGAGAAAAAGTATCAACAGTCATATGTACATAGCATAACCTTCCAAAAGAGGGTACATGTGTCCATTTGCCAGATTTTTAGAGGGAGTAGACCCCGTGGATTTACTCCAATGCTGGGTGGATGTTGATGAGTAAAATTACCTGTCGAGCATCTGCTCGAGAGAGATGAAATTTTTGTTGTAATGATTTAGCATTGACATGAAAAGCTTTATGAAAAGCTCTCGCCTTCTCCATGGTAGAACTCATGAATATATATTCCATTCTAGTCCACTGATCAACTATATCATTTCCTTCACTAAGAGGTCCTGGCAGAGCTGTATGGGCTCTCACATGCTGAACGTAAAAACAATTTCTTCTCTGCCAAATTAAATGTTGCAATTGCTGAAATAAAAGGCACACTGTACTGGAACTTTTAATAGGTCCAGCTACTTCTAAAATTCTAAGGGCATTAGCAACATATGCAGAATCTGATATTAGATTAAATGCAAAAGGGCAAACTTTACATTCCATAGCCTGTCTTAGATCCGTCTGTAAATACATTTAGGGCCATGGAAATAGGCTGTGATAATGTTATTTTAAGAAATATTACAGGATGCTCCTTAAAAAATCCTAACAGTGGATGTCTGGGATAAATTCAAAGCAATGGCCCATTTTGTCATAACAATCCTGTAGGCTGGTGATATGAAGGCAGAATGCACAAAACAATGTCTTGCCTCTCTTGAATCCTCTGCAGAAAGGCATCTTGTAATCTACTTTCCACCTTTTTTAATGCCTCACGTGCTTCATTAGTGAGTTGCCTTGGAGAATTCAAAGCAGAATCTCCATTTAAAATATCATATAAGGGCTTTAACTTATAATTTGGCAACTTCAAATGACATCTAAGCCAATTTATATCGTCTAATAACTTTTGAAAATTATTCAAGGTCTTTATCTTTTCTCAATTCTACCTTTTACAGAATAATTTGCTTCTCAAAAATTTGTGCTCCTAGATAATTTACGATGTTATCTTTTTGCACCTTATCAGGGGCTATAAACAATCCCTTCTTTTCAAACAATTTAATTAACTCTACATAGACTTGTTCTAAGTCCAAGTAGCATATCTCTGTCCCACGCTGAATTTCCAGCTGCCTGATTAGCTGCGGCCTGCTTGCTAGCAAACTCAATCAAATAGGCTCTCCCATCTAAGTACTGTTCAGGGCTCAGGCCTGCATGAGCAAGCCCACTCCAATGATTAGGTGTCATGCAGTATCTATTCAGGGCTTCTACCTGTGCCACAGTAAAAGAAAATGTAATCCCGTAAGTTTTCACAGATTCAGCTAAGGATTTAATCACCTTAAAAACCAGAGGCTCTTCGTACCTATTTTCTTGCAGACTTTGAAACACTGGATATGCTAATTGCAGCTCAGTTCTCACCTCTTTCCAAAGGCTTAGATAAAATGTGTATTTGGAGCTGCCCTGACCTCCTCCTACATAAGGTGGAGGGGTGGAGGGTGTTATGGGGCAAAGCGTCAGCGCTTTTGAACCTCCTTTTTCCTTTTACTTTCATTTTGTCGACTTGTGAAACTGCTCTTTGCTCATTCCTTATTTATGGAATGAGCAATAAATCTCCCGCTTTGATTGCGGCTGCTCCCCCTTTATTTCCAGGGAAAAACAATTAACCCCTGCTCTGCCGCGGTTGCTTTCTCTCTATATACCGAGAAGAAACCTAGTTAACCCTGTTTTAACAGCAGTTGCTTTCTCTTTATTTACAGAGAAAGCAATTATTTAATCCTACTTTAGTCGTAGGATTCCCATTCACCTGGGAACTATTTCCCCTACTTTGGTCGTAGGATCCCCAGCTTACCTGAGGACTATTGTCCCTGCTGTTTGTCCATGGTCTGGACCGGGTCCTGGCAGCAGGTGTTGCATTGGGGGTCATCTTACCCAGTGGGCAGCATCGTTGTTATCCAAGTGGAGACATCGAGGTGTCCCATAATCTTCTTTGGAGACCTTGGATCACTGTTAGGATCTCAGAGTCTCTGTCTAATATAAGCTTTTTAAACTTTATTTTAAATGTCATCTTCTATAGATTTTTGAAGTATTTAGGACTGTCCAGGTATCTCTGATTAGGCAAACTTTATTATTTTTATTAACTTATATTTTTAACAAACCAAAAATATATACCATATTTTTGTTAGAGTGAACCTTTAAATTAATCATTTTTAGCAAAGAAAATGAGGCTAAAATCTAAACATTAACAATATGAAACATTTTATAAGCATTTGTGTTTTATTTTTGAGACATAAAAATTCTCAAAAATTGTATGAGTCAGAACATTTGAATATTCTACTGTAAAGAATGACTGCCAAGATTTTAGAAAGTCTTTGCATAGAAAAAAGGTGAATCTTAAATATAATTTCTTTGCTGAATGTGGAGAAAGCATTATTTGTTTCAGCATAAACAATTAATCAGTGACTATATTATTAAAGAAAAATATACCCAAATCAATATTTGCTCAGGAAGTTTTTGGCAAAATGTGGCAAAATCATATGATGTTCATAGGATCGAGTTTTTGAGACCCTTGCTTTGCTGAGTATACTCACCTCACATTTTTTTTTAATATCACAAAGCTACACAAGCATGCATAAAAGAAATAACCATGACCCTTTCACAAGATAAATCCTTTTAAAACCAGAATTGACCATTAAACATTCAGATATAAGAAATTACAGCAAACTTCTTTTGGCCTCTTATTACCTTTTATGACATTTTATATACCTTTTGTAATTTTTAGGTTTGACTCCTTTCTCAATCTTTGTTTCATTGATAAAGCCAGACACTTTTAGACAAACCCCTTTTATTATTATTATTATTATTATTATTATTTTAGTTCTTTGCCTTATTTGGTTTTTCTTTAGTATTCATTCTAAAATTAACGTTTTTTAAAGTTACAGGTTGGAATAATTTAAAACTTTTTATAAGCAGTATTAGGACAAGAAAGAGTTAAGAGAAGAAACTGCTGGCCAGCGGAAGAAACCTTGAGTGTTATCACAGTGAAAAACTTAGCTCAGAGAAGAAAAGAGGCACAGAAAGTGTCCTTTAGCGGCTAATACCTTTTCAAATTTTTTGTTAACTTTTCTTTGACCATAATTTCAGAATTTTTTGTTTTATATTTGTCTGGTTTTTATTTCTATTTTTATGTTTATTTTTTATTCTTATCTAAGAGTGTTCCATCCTTATGGAACTTGGATTTACATTCATTCTTCCAGTGCTTTCCCTTTTTGCACCGGGGACAAAGTCCGGGAGTTCCCCTTTGCCCTGTTCCTTTGGGCCTCTTGCAGTCTTTCTACATATGCCCTAGTTTCCCACAATTATAACAAGTGAGAGATGAGGAGTCTCTTACACCTCCTCCATATGTCTTTTCGACATAGGCGCTGAATTTCCAACCCTTCATTGTTCCAGCATAGGCCATCCTTAGGACTATGTCTGGTGAGGCATCTCTCATAGATTGCCCCATGGTTCCTCAGATTACTTACGCTGTGACTGGCAAATCTTCTGGCGGGACTGCAGCTCCCTGGTAAGAGCCGTTCCTGAAAACTATTAAAAGGAAAAAGAAAGAAAAGAGAAAGATTACCTGTCCTTCAAGCCCTGTTCGAAGCGCCACCTGCCACGGACCATCTCTCGTGGAGACACTCAGACCAAGGGAAAACAGGACAAAGGGACAGGAGATTTCAGGATACGGCGAAGGAAATGACAAGCAAACACACTCGATGTAGTTGAATATGTTGCTGTGTTTTCACTTTAATTAGCCTAAGGCTTTTATACTTTTACAATCAAGGAACTTGGCAAAGGCATACATCATCAGATCATAGAATAGAAACAAAGAAAAGGAACAGCACTGTCATTTAACAAGAACAGCAAATTTATGTGTCCATTGTCTATTCTAAACGCTAGTTGTGGTTGTTGCTCAAAGACATGATGTCACACTTCTCTGAGACTGTTTCACACCATTGATCTCAACTCTCTTCCTGATTCCCAGGCTCGGATGTTGTTATCAGTTTAGGCCTCTTCTGCCCACAGGAAAGGCCTTATAGGCCTTCTGTGTATGGGAATGGATCAAGGTAATTACCAGACTTTGGGGTCAGCGTGGGGGTGACCACCATCTGCTTTCTAATTGCAGCTGTACGTGTCTTCCCAGGCAGATGCCTAGTGGGGGCTGCTGCCTCCAGTAAGCACCTTGCATGGGCTCCCTCTCATGGTATGAATCTCTATCAGTAACAGTCATTGGTTTGCCACTCAACAAGTCCTGTGACACTCCTAGAGGGTAGGATAAATTGTAAGTTGATGGTTTTATGGCTGAGTTGTCACATCCCTCCACTGGAAGCTTTGTCTGGTAACAAAAGATGGCCAGTTAAGGCTCTGTAACACCCAATACTAGAAGTCTTAGCTATTGCCCCCCTAACATACTCCAAAAATTTTGGAAAATAAAGAGGAAATGGACAATTTTCTTGATAGATACCAGCTGCCACAGTAAAATAAGAATCAAATAATTTATAGACCTGTAGCTCCCAAGAAAATAGAAGCAGTCAGTAAGATTCCCAACCAGAAAAAGCCCAGAACCAGATGGTTTCAGTGTAGAATTCTATCAGAAGGGCTAATATCAATACTACTCAAAATGTTTCACATAATACTAATGGAAAGAATATTGCCAAATTATATTATGAGGCTACAGTTACCTTGATACAGAAATTATACAAAGATACAACCAAGAAGGGTAATGTACCACTCTTCCTAATGAACACTGATGCAAAAACACTTAATAAAATACTGGCAAACTAAATTAAAGAACACACAAACAAATCATTACTATGTTCAAAGGGCCCTCATCCTAGAGAGCAGGGATGGTCCAACATATGAAAATCAGTAAATGTAATCCACCATATTAACAAGCTGAAATAAAAAACACATAATCAGCTCATTAGATGCTGAAAAACCATTTATCAAAATCCAACACCCTTTTATGATAAAAGTCCTGGAGAAATCTTTCCCAAACCAAGCCCACGAGAACGGATTAATATCCTAAAGGGTTGAAACAGACACACACACAAGAGACCGGGCTCATTCACCAAAGAGCAAGTGGCAAATGGCAACTTTATTAAGCATAAGTCAGGTATATATACTGTGGGGCAGAAAGACACCAGCCCCCACATCAGGAACAGGGAAAGAGAAAAATCAGGCAGCCACACCCAAGGTCGGAGAGCAGCTGATCAGAGAAAGAGGAAAACCAGGTGGCCGTGCTCAGGGTCAGAGAGCAGCTGACCCAGGAACCTTGCCTGCGGCAAGAACCTTGCTTGCAGGTGGAATTACCATAACAGAAGAGGGAGAGTTCTCTCTAAGCTATACCCTTGGGCCGTGGAGCAGAGGAACCAGGGAACCAGAGGTCAAACAGCCCTGCATATCGCCAAGATCAAAAGGGAAAAAGACCTGTGTACCTACACATACCTTAACATAATAAAAAGCAATATGCAGGAAGCCAACAGTCATTATCAAGTTAAATGTAGAGAAACTCACAGCAACTTCACTAAAATCAGGAAAAGACAAGCCTGGACACTCTCTCCATAGCTATTAAATGTAGTACTTAAAGTTCTAGTTAGAGCAATAAGACAATTCTCTTTTCTTTCTTTCTTTTTTCTTTCTTTCTTTCTTTATGGACTTCAAAACATTTTTTAGATAAACATTTTAGGTTTTATGTCTTTCAGTCTTACATACTTTATATCTCTTTTATAAATTCCTTCTTTGAATTTGTTAACAAAGTTACAGTTGTAAGTATGTCTACCTAATCTTTAAATCCATCAGAGAAACTTTTCTTATGAAACAGAAGTTGCCAAATATTATTTTGTAAACTGGAATTTAGAACTAAAAATGCTGGAATAACAGAGTCACAGTGTGGTTATTACATAATGACAACAATTTTTAACATTGATGAGAGACTGAAACTCACAGAATATAAAAGAAGTGATATATACTACACATACCAGTATAGTTTATTGTAGACTCTCTTGATTTCTATTAACACTTCAAAATATAATTATACTTTGAGATAAAGAAATTATAAGACAGGTCTATATCTCTGTTA
This sequence comes from Myodes glareolus, assembly GCF_982192425.1. Taxonomy (NCBI): domain Eukaryota; kingdom Metazoa; phylum Chordata; class Mammalia; order Rodentia; family Cricetidae; genus Myodes; species Myodes glareolus. The sequence continues at coordinate 241,960 of NC_142031.1, forward strand.
GAGAGCCCATGACCTACCTGCATGACTAAGGACAAACATTTAATCTCAAGAATTCAAAAAATAAATAAAAGGAATATACAATAAAACAAACAGGCATTACAAAACCATGTTATCATATGACTCTTTCAATTTTTCATTCTCCATTTAATTGTGCACATAGCCAAAATTCAAATTTCACAGGCTCCATTGATTTCTCAATAGCTCTGACCAAGAGTGAGCAGGGACAGTCAGCCTCTCTTGGCCAGCAGTATAAGAAATGAAAGTCTTTAAATCCCCAGATACCTTAAGAAGAGAAGTCTCGTCAGTGCTTACATGTCTGTAATTCATATTAGGGTACAAGGGTAGGTAACCCAGAGGTATGTAAATATAAGGATGCCACTTGCAGTTTCCAAAGATCTCTGTAACATTCAATGACTTCTCTTCCTATGAAAAAAAGGACATGGTTCCTAGGACATCATATAAATTCTTCCATAAAATATCAATTCAACTTTTGCACCTTTTTAATTCTGTTTCATATGCTAAAGTTTTGTGAAAATCATTGTGAATATAGTTAATAAAAAACAAAGTTTAAAAAGTGAGACCTCCTGTGCCCATGTATTATAGACTACTTCCCACTTTCTCTTCTATCAGATTCAGTGTGGTCAGATTAATATTGAGGCATTTAATCCATTTAGACTTGAGTTTTGTGCATGGTGATAGAAATTGATCTACTTTCATTCTTCTACAGGTTGACATCCAGTTATGCCAGCACCATTTGTTAAAGATGCTTTCTTTCTTCAATTGTATAATTTTAGCTCCTTAGTCTAAAATCAGGTGTTCATAGGTTTGTAGGTTAATATCTGGGTCTTCGATTTGATTCCATTGGTCAACAACCCCAATAGCACAGACAATAAGAGCAACAATGAATAAATGGGACCTCCTGAAACTGAGAAGCTTCTGTAAAGCAAAGGACACTGTCATTAAGACAAAAAGGCTACCTACTGATTGGGAAAAGATCTTCACCAACCCCACATCAGACAAAGGTCTGATCTCCAAAATATACAAAGAACTCAAGAAACTAGACTTTAAAATGCTAATTAACCCAATTAAAAATGGGGCACTGAACTGAACAGAGAATTCTCAACAGAAGAACTTTGAAAGGCCAAAAGACACTTAAGGTCATGCTCAACCTCCTTAGCGATCAGGGAAATCCAAATCAAAACAACTCTAAGATACCATCTTACACCTGTCAGAATGGCTAAAATCAAAAACACCAATGAAAGCCTTTGCTGGAGAGGTTGTGGAGTATGGGGAACACTCATTCATTGTTGGTGGGAATGCAAACTTGTGCAACCACTTTGGAAATCAGTGTGGCGGTTTCTCAGGAAACTGGGAGTCAACCTCCCTCAGGACCCAGCAATTCTACTCTTGGGAATATACCCAAGAAATGCCCAATTGTACTACAAAAGCATTTTTTCAACTATGTTCATAGCACCACTATTTGTAATAGCCAGAACCTGGAAACAACCTAGGTTCCCCTCAATAGAAGAATGGATAAAGGTGTGGCACATATACACTTTAGAGATCTACTCAGCAGTAAAAAACAATGACATCTTGAATTTTGCATGCAAATGGATGAAAATAGAAAACACTTTACTGAGTGAGGTAACCCAGACCCAAAAAAAGGAATATGGTATGTACTCACTCATAAGTGGATTCTAGCCATAAATAAAGGACACTGAGCCTATAATTTGTGATCCTAGAGAAGCTAAATAAAAAGGTGAACCCAAAGAAAAACATATTGCTATCCTCCTGGATATTGGACTTTGACAAAATTGCCAGGCAGGTGTTGGGAGCACAGAGGTGGGAGTGAAGTGGGAGTAAGGGGAGATGAGGGGAGAGAAGGGAGAAGGGGAGGATGGGGAGAGCTTGAAGGAATGGGATGGTTGGAATGGAAGAGGGAGCCATTTTAAGGTGGGCAAGAGACTTGACTCTAGAGGAGTTCCCAGGTGTCCAAGGAGATGTCCCCAGCTTGTTCCTTGGGCAGCAGAGAAAAGGGTGCCTTAACTGGCCTTATCCTATAGGCACACTGATGAATATCTTGCATATCACCATAGAACCTTCATGCGGCGATGGATGGAGATAGAGACAGAGACCCACATTGGAGCACTGGACTGAGTACCTAAAGAGGAGCAGAAGGAGGGAGAACATGAGCAAGGAAGACAGGACCACAAGGGGTGCGTTCACCCACTGAGACAGTGGGACAGATCTAATGGGAGATTACCAAGGCCAGTTGGAAAGGGACTGATGGAGCATGTGATGAAACTGGACTCTCTGAATGTGGCTGATGATGGAGGCTGACTGAGAAGCCAAGGACAATGGTGCTGGTTCTGGGCTTTGATTCTACTGCATGGACGGGCTTTGTGGAAGCCTTGTCTGTTTGGAAGCTCACCTTCCTGAACGGGTGGGGGGGAGCGGGGAGGACCTTGGACTTCCCATTGGGTAGGGAACCCTGACTGCTTTTTGTCCTGGGGAGGGAGGGGGGAATGGGGGGAGGGGAGAGGAAGGGGGAAAGTGGGAGGAGGGGAGGAGTTGGAAATTTTTAATAAATAAAAGTAAGACCTCATAGAACTCAAGTTTTAGTGGCTATGTATGGTTCTTTGCAATTATATATTATTTGCAAAAAATAATTCTTACAGGTCTTCCTAACACAAAGGTTTTCCTTCAGAGGAGAGGATTTTCTAGTCTCTTTTTATTCTAGAAGTATGTTAACATTGAGGTAAAAATATGATGTCAATCTCATAGAACAATTGCAAAATGTTGCAGAATATAGAAAAGAGAATTTGTGCTTTCAAGTAAGAATTTCTGTCTAGAGCACAGATATTATCATTACAGACCAAAAATTTATAGCAAGTATTATAAACATTACTAAACACCTCAAGTCATTGCATAACAAAGAATTAATTTCTTTAATTTTTTAAAAATAAACTTTTATTTGTTTTGATAACTCAGGTTCATTAAAGTAAACTTTATAATTTGTTGTGGTATGAATATAAAATGTCTCACAAAGGCTTTTGTTTTTGAAAATTAGTCCCTGACTAGTGGTACTATTTTGGAATGTTGTGGGAAATTCTGTTCACTGGCATAGTTGGTCTATTTATGGCCATAGGGCATTGTTATCAATTATAGCCTGGTTCATATTCATACCTAAACACTCTCTGTTTCTGCTTCATGATCATTTAAGATGTGATGAAGCAGTCATACTCTACCTGCTCAGGTACTTTAGCCAATTTGCCTTTCCTGCTAGACTGGCTGACAACTATAGTGTACCAGTTGTGTGATTTGAAACATTCCCTCCAGGAGAGAGAAGAGATGACCATGAGATTTAGAAAATGAATAACACACAGGTCTCTGGAACTCCTTTAATTTAAGAACATTCATAAAATGCTCTCCAACTGTGAACAGTAAATAATTACTGAAGGAGGAAACATTTTGATAAGTCATGCTGCCTGTAAGAGACTACCGAAACATTGGGTTGCCTGAAAGTCTTTAAAAAGAAGTCCAGACTTGCAGTTCTCCTAGATAAACCCCACAACGGGTGGGCTCTTCAGTGATAAAGATACATTTGAGTCACCTGTGAATAACCCCTTACTCATACTGTTGTACATTGTCTCAGTATCCTGATGGACGTTATTGAAATAATTACTTTGTTCTGTTGCTGCTTACTCCCTACTTGGGACATATAGGTATGTGATCATATCTCCTCCAGAAACTTTCAAAGTCTCACATTGTACCCATAGTGTCAGGGATTCTGCTATCTCCATTTTTGTAGCTCTTGCATTAAAGATATGGGCCACTGTGTCCACATTTTTAAAAGCATGCTTTTGAGAGTTTGAATTCAGGTTTTCATAGTCATGTGACAAACACTTTCCTGAGTCGTCTTCCTAGTCTGAAGGAATATATTTTAATGAAATAATTTTATTTCACTAAAAATGTATTTTTATACTATATATACTAACATATTGTAAGTACATAACATATATATGCACTCACATATGTATATATACCACATATATGTATATACACACACATGCAAGTATATGTGTGTGTGTGTGTGTGTATGTGTGTGTGTATGAGTGTGTTACACATATGAACTCATGGAGACTGACAGCAAGCAAAAGGTCTGCAACAATGTCAAGCCTGATTGGGATCAGTGCTAAGATAGAAAAACAGACATAGGCTCTCACACCAAATAAAAAACTATCTACAACTATATCTGCTTGAAACATAAGTTTTAGCTTTCTTCAATGGGGAGTTATTAGGTATACAAGTCACAATTCAGAGTATGTACCATGCCAAAAACTAATTGGCCAATATAAAATATACTCAATGATATTTTTGTAGACTTTTTGTCTTATATTGCTCTACTTTGGCAAGTTTTGTTTTATTGTACTTTTGTTTATATAATTTGTTTCATATTTTGTTTTTGTGGAGTGCATCGTGGTTTTTATTTCTTCTGTTGTTTGTTTTTCAATGAGAACTAGAAGGAAAAAGTGGAGTTAGTGTATGGGACAGTGGGGAGAGGCTGGAAGAAATTGGGGGATGAGAAAACTGTGATCAGAATACATTATAGAAATTTTTCAGTAAAACATATTCATATGTTTCTGTTTCTGACACGTAAACATAGGGTTTATCTATAACTCAGTTAATTATCCTTTAAATGTTGTATTAACAATGCTGTTTCACATGAGAGAAAAGTGACTCACACAATTTTGTTGTGAGATATTTGATTGCAATGTGAAATCTGAGACTGTGCTAAGAAAATTAACCTTTGTGGTGCCAGCAGCTAATTGACAGGAATTAGCCTTAGAGAGAATGGAGGAGACAAGAATGCAGACAGCGATGCATAGGAAGGAATAGGGAGAGACATAGAGATTCAATTTTTTTGATTTCAAACCAGTGGAGAGACTCTTCTCTTGCTCGGTCTTCTGTCTTAAATAAAGGTCAGCTTGTTGCTTCTTGGATTCTCTGATCTAACTTTTTTCTCACTGCAACACATTACTTCCTAGTGTTCATTGGTAAATAGAACTATAAAGTCTTAGTTAAAGCCTACATTTGGTGGTCTGGCTGATTCAGGAGGACTAGAAATCCTGCCATGCTACAGTCTTAGTGGTGGATTGTTGACTGTGGGGCCAAACAGTGCAGACCATATTTAAAGCATGTGTAGATTCAGGTACAGCCAATAAACCAACAGAAAAACTTTATTTGTCATTCCAAAATGGACAGGACCACACAGAGAAGCCACACCAACAGTGCGCTACTTTTCTTACAAGAATCTCTCCAAGCCACAGCCATCGCTTATGGGGGACACCACATAAGGACTCAGGAATTATGGAAGGTACCTTCACCTTGATGTTGATGTCACTGCTGCAGACAAATTGAAAAAAATCAATGATTTGATGACAAACCGGGGAAATTCTTAAAGAAAGAGTTATGTTCCTCTTTTCATTTCTGATCTTGTTAATTTGCGTGTTCTCTCTCTGGCCTTTGATTAGTTTGGATAGGGGTTTGTCAATCTTGTTGATTTTCTCCAAGAACCAGCTTTTTGTTTCATTGATTCTTTGGATTGTTTTCTGTGTTTCAATTTTGTTGATTTCAGCTCTGAGTTTGATTATTTCCAGTCTTCTACTCCTCCTGGGTAAGTCTGCTTCTTTTTTTTCTAGAGCTTTCAGGTGTGCTGTTAAGTCTCTAATGTGTGCTTTCTCCGTTTCCCTTATGTGGGCACTTAGTGCTATGAACTTTCCTCTTAGCAGTGCTTTCATAGTGTCCCATAGGTTTGGGTATGTTGTGTATTTATTTTCATTAAATTCAAGGAAGACTTAAATTTCTCTCTTTATTTCTTTCTTGATGCAGGGATGGTTCAGTAATTGACTGTTCAGTTTCCATGAGTTCGTAGGCTTTCTGGGGTTAGAATTGTTGTTGAATTCTAACTTTATTCTATGGTGATCCGATAGTACACAGGTTATTACTACAATTTTTCTTTATATGTATGGATGCTTGCTTTGTTACCAATTATGTGATCAATTTTTGAGAAGGTTCCATGAGATGCTGAGAAGAAGATATATTTTTTTCTGTTTGGGTGGAATGTTCTATAGATGTCTGTGAGGTCCATTTGGTTCATTACATCTGTTAGTTCTCTTATTTCTCTATTATGTTTCTGTCTGGTTGACCTGTCCATTGGTGAGAGAGGAGTGTTGAAATCACCCACTATTAGAGTGTGGGGTTTGATGTATACTCTGAGATCTAGTAATGTTTCTTTTACATATGTGGGTGCTTTTATATTAGGGGCATAGATATTCAGGATTGAGACTTCCTCCTGATGAATTGTTCCTGATATGAGTTTACACTGTCCATCTCCATCTCTTCTGATTGATTTTAGTTTGAAATCAATTTTGTTAGATATTAGTATAGCCACTGCCGCTTGTTTCTTTGGTACATTTGATTGGAAAACCTTTTCCCAACCCTTTACTCTGAGGTAGTGTCTGTCTTTGTGTTTGAGGTGTGTTTCTTGTAGGCAGCATAATGTTTAATCCTGATTTCGTATCCATTCTCTTAACCTGTGCCTTTTTATAGGTGAGCTGAGTCCATTGATATTAATAGATATTAATGACCAGTGGTTGTAAACTCCAGTTATTTTTCCTGGTGGTAGTGTTTGTGTGTTTTCCTTCTTTGAGTTGTGCTAGTGTACGATTGTCAGATGCTTGTGTTATTATGGATGTTGTTGGCTTCCTTGGTTTGTAATTTTCCTTCTAGTATTTTTTGTAAGACTGGGTTTGTGGCTATGTATTGTTTAAACCTGTTGTTGTCCTGGAATATCTTGTATTCCCCATCGATGGTGAAGGCAAGCTTTGATGGTTATAGTAGTCTGGGCTTGCATCCATAGTCTCTTAGTTTCTGCAGCACATCTATCCAAGACCTTCTGGCTTTCATGGTTTCCATTGAGAAGTCAGGTGTAATTCTGATAGGTTTCCCTTTATATGTTACTTGACCTTTTTCCCTTACAGCTGTTAATATTGGTTCTTTATTCTGTATGTTTTGTGTTTTGATTATTATATGGCAAGGGGATTTTTTTTGATACAGTCTATTTGGTGTTCTCAACCCTTGAAGAGTTAGTTCTTGGGCATAATGCCAAGTTCTGCTGACAGAAAGTTCTTTGTCAGATTATAATAAGAATGACTTGCAGCCCAATCCATGGTACCATCCTTGTAAATGAAATGATTAGGGTTCAAATATTTGTCACAATTTTTCTCTTCCATACTCTTCCTAGCCATTGTGTTTATGTTCTGGTTGCAGCATTTTAGAACTTTTAAAGGGTAAAACTTGAAAATCTTCAATGAAGTTATTCCAAAGTCTGCAAAAATTTTCATGTTTGTCAATAAAATGACATCAACTCTCATTAATAATTCTCTGTAATTGTCAAATAAATCTAATCAGTCTATGTTCTAAAAGAATAATTTGATTGGCCTTGTTAAGAGACTTTGTGTTTTGGAATTATCAAACAATTCTTCTATCTCTTAGTCCATCAGCTTTCTCTTTTCTACTTTCCTATTTTCTGCCTTACTAAAGGCATCAAAAAGAAAAAAACTCATTCATTCCATGGTATGACTGTGAGGATTAGAATTTTTAATCCAAAGGAACAGTGGCATAAGAGAAATAAGAGACAGAAACACAGAAGAGCATTGGTAGGGACATTAAATGGATACTGAATCCACCTCATTTATTTTTTACATCTTTATAGACTTTACTACAAAAGTGGAGGGGGATGCAACTGACTTCATTAACATGATATATTTCTTCAACTTTTGATCCAGGTGGAGCAGATCTACCTCTATACCCACAATACTAATTAACTACACCCTTGGTCAGAATCTCCTATTTGTAGCCACACCTGCCATCAACAACTTTGAGAGAGCCAAAATAAGCTCAAACTTTCTGACCTCCAGTTAAGGTGGAATAGCCTCACAACTGTGGGTCCCCACAGTTTGGGGTTCACAAATAACCATTTTTTCCCATTTTTATCAGAGTTGAAATGCTCAACATCATCAAGAATGTTGAGAACATGAATATGTAAAGGTGCACACAGATGGCAAGCTGGGTTTTATTCACTTTATTTAGTGCTACTTTTCACTTCGTGAGAGAGGCAGTTTCATAACAAATATTCTGCAGTCAATTTAAGTAAAGTATTTTGGAGTTAGAATTTTCCCTAGAGACAGAACAATGTCTAGTAGATAATTTGTCAAGAAGTAGGGCAACTTTCATTCATAAACAGTATAAATGTTCAATATTAGTCTAAATTTTCTATTTTTCAAGTCAGGATTTCTGTGTATAACAGCACTAGCTGTCCTGAAACTCCCTTTGTAGACCAGGCTAGACACAAAATCACTGAGATCCTCCTGCCTTTGCCTCCTGAATGTCTGGATAAAAGGTAAATGCTATCACATCTAGCATTAATCTAGATTAAATAAGCCACACAAAAGCATTATTGTCTTTATTTTAGTGGGTGACAGACTTATTACTTAGTCTGGGTTGGGCTCCATTACTAGTTCTAGATTAGTAAATGTACTTCTTTTTGTCCACATCATATCACTCAAACAACAAGTGAATTTTGAAATATCAATTAATTATATCAGTTAGCAGGGTATTTCTAATTTTATGTATGTTTGTGTGTGTGCTCACTTGTGTGTATGCTCCCATATATGAATGTCTACCACCACTGAGGTTTTCAGAAATAAACATTAGATCTTCTGACACTTGAACTACATTTAGTTGTGAGCCACCTTGTGTGGGTGTGGATGTGGGGAGTTAAACTCAAGTTCTACACAAGAACAGGAGCTACATAGCTCTCCTGGTTCCCACTCCCAACCCTCCACCCGCCCCACCCTCCCCCAACCCCCATCTACTCCTAAGAAAGGGAGTCCACTTGGAGGTAAGACCAAGGTTCTCTACAATATCTCTAGGCTGAGTAAGGTATCCCTCCAAAGAGATATGCTCTAAGATGCCAGTTCAAGAACTAGCAATAAATCCTGGTCCCGCTGCCAGTGGCCCCACAGACTGCCCAAACCTCAGAACTATCCCCCACATTCAATGGGCCTTGTTTGATCCTATGCAAGTTACTCCACTATCAGCTATCAGTCCAGGGTCAGCAAGCACCCACTAGCTCAGGTCTAATGTTTCTGCGGGTATCCCCATCATGATCTTGACCCCTTCACTCATGTTATCATTCCTCCCTCTCTTGAACTGGTCTTTAGAAGTTCAGTCCAGTCATTCCCTATAGATCTCTGTATCTGCTTCCATCAGTTGTTGGATAAAGGTTCTATGATGACAATTAAGGTGGTCATCAATCTGATTACAGAGGAAGGCCAGTTAAGGCATATTCTCCACTATTGCTTAGAGTCTTAGCTGGGGTCATCCTTGTGATTTCCTGGAGATTTTTCTAGTGTCATGTTGCTTCTGGCCAGCCCCTTGATGGCTCCTTCAATCAAGATATCTCTTTCCTTGCTCTCCCCCTTGTTCTTCCCCCTTCTTGATCATCCTGTTCCCTCATTTTCTCCTCCTTCCTCTCCTCCCCCTCTACCTCTTCCACCTTTCTTTCTCACCACCATAATCCCAGTCTTTTCAGGAGATGTTGTCTGTTTTCCCTTCTCAGGGGCATCCATGTAAGTCTATCTTGGGGTTTTCCTTGTTAACAAATTTCTCTGTGATCATGGACTATAGGATGGTTTTCCTTTTCTTTACATATATTATTCATTTGTGAGTGAGTACATACCATGTTTGTCTATCTGGGTTACCTCACTCAAGATGTCTTTTTCTAGTTCCATCCATTTGCATGCAAATTTCAAGATGTCATTGTTTTTACTGCTAGGTAGTACTCTGTTGTGTAAATGCACCATATTTTCTTTATCTTTATCCATTCTTCAGTTGAGGGGCATCTAGGTTGTTTCCAGGTTCTGGCAATTATGAATACTGTTGCTATGAACACAGTTGAGCAAATGTCCTTGTAGTTTAATGTGCATACTTTGGGTATTTGCCCATGTGAGGTATTGCTGGGTCTTGCATAAATCCAGTCACACTGAACCTCATTGAAAAGAAAGTCTAAAGTAGCCCTGAATGCATGGACACAGGAGACCACTTCCTAAATATAACACCAGTAGCACAGACAGTGAGAGCAACAATTAATAAATGGGACCTTGTGACACTGAGAAGTTTCGGTACAGCCAAGGAAACAGTAACTAAGACAAAATGTCAGCCTATAGAATGGGAAAAGATCTTCACTAACCTCACATTGGACAGAGGACTAATCTCTAAAATATATAAAGAACTCAAGAATCCAGTTCATTAGAATTGAATGATGCCCCAATTAGTGAAACACACCTCTATGTTCTTGAAAAGAGATCCAGACATCAAATTACCAAATAACCCAACCAAAAATTGGGGTACAGATCTAAACAGAGAATTCTCAACAGAAGAATTGCAAATGATCGAAAGACACTTGGTGAATTGTTCAACATCCTTAGACATAAGGAAAATGCAAATGACAATAACTCTTAGATACCATCCTACACCACTCAGAATGGGGAAGATCAAAAACACCAAAGATAGTTTAGGCTGAAGAGGATGTGGATTAAGGGGAACACTCCTTCATTTCTGGTGGGACTATAAACTTGTACAGCTACCATGGCATATTCCTATTTTCACATTGTTTCCTGTCAGTTGTGGATAGTATGAGACAGCTCCACCATGCCAATTGTACCCCAAAGACCTAAACAGGAATTCTGAGTTGTTCATACTAGATATTTTGTCACAGTGACAAAAGATGCTCAGAATTTTTGTTTAGGTCTTTGGAGTACAAATAGGAAGATGCCAAAGTAGGAAATGATTCACAAAGAAACATTCTGGACTTTTCTAATCTTTCTTCAACCCTAAGTCATCCACAATCTAATGTGTATCCAGTAATGAAACCAGCAGTGGATTAAATAGATGATTAGGACAAAGACTTCCTGAGCCTGTCTTTTCAAGAAACATAGAGGTGTGTTTCACTAATTGGGGCATCGCTCAATTTTAATGAACTGTATAGTATCACTGAAGAAAACTTTGGAGATAAAGTAGTTTGCATAGTTTTATTCTAACATAGTGCACAAATTAAGATGTTTATAGGACTATTCTTTCCCTCAAAGTATTATTGCTTTCACATATAATTTGAAAAGACTCTAAAATAACCTGGAATATTTATGCAGACATCATTAATTTTCATTATCTGTAGTATTTTATTGTTGTAAACTGGTTGTTCATATCTATTGCATTTTAGTATAATATGAAATAACAATATTAACACAAAATTCTGTGTATCCATAAATAATTATCATATAATAATATAGCCCTTATATAAAATAAAATAATTAATTGTCCTTCATTCTGGAAGCCTTTTCTTTGGTATCTTCCTATCTTAGTGTCCAGGAGAATATTTATTTGTGTAGACTGAAAACTCACATATAATTCCACTTTTTTATATTTCTAAGACTATGCGGACCACTAGGGGTTTCATTTAGGTAAAAAAAATTCACTAAATTATTGTAACATATTAATGAAAAGAACATCATCATTATCATAATTAGAATTGTATGCTTTATTTTCTTCATTGAACTGCATGCAGAAGTTTCTAGAGGTAAGTCCATTAGAGTATGTGAAAACTTATGTAAGAGGATTCTTGACACTCTATTTTATTTTTCCCATCATAGTTTCTTTCCATATAACATAGTTATCCAGAGTATATATGATTTTTAATGAGTAACATATATACAGGATGGGTGCCTCAAAGGAAACAGTCTTTTAGACACAAAATGACTGATACACATCTGAACTCACAGAAAATGTGGCATCAGGCAAAGGTTCAAACCAGATGATGTTCAAACTCTGACAGGTGGAAATATACGTGGGCTTCCACCCTTCACCAAGAAGCTGTCTACAATTGAAGCCTGTTTGTAAAGGAGAAAATAGATTTCTCCAATAGAGTCTCAATGGTTATATTAAATCCTCTTAAGAGTTGACCGTATTCTCAGCAGTAGATGGGCAAATCAAAATTAATTAAACAATATTATTGGAGGTCTTTTGACTCATACTGTCTTGTTTAATCTTTCTTGTTGGGGGAGTATTGTTGCTCTTTCACTTTTATATTATTTTTCTCTTCGTATCGTTTTTGCTAATGTTTGTGTGTTTCTTTGGCTTTTAAAGAAACTTTTACTTTAATTTTTGACTATTTTTGTTCTAATGAGAAAAGTAAAGAAAGAGCATAGATTTGTATGGCTCTGGAGGTGGGAAGGACCTGGAAGGATTTCTGGGAGAGGAAATCCTGATAAAATATTATGTGAAAAGAATATTCAATGAAAATCAAATAGGAAAGAGTCTATAAGATTGTTATATTTTCAAAATTGAATTTTGGTATATTAATCTAAGTAATGGACAAGTTGTGATAAATAATAAAGAAATTTTATGGAAATTACTAATAAAAGGTCAATTTTAGTTTTAGTATGTGTCACATTTCACTAAAAATTTTGTTCATCATAAATTATCAAATTGATTGAAGGGTAAGGAGTTGAAATAACAGCCATAGGGACGGTCGTCTCAGGATGCCCAAGAAAACAATCTCCTGAGCCCAGACACTAATTAGTCATATTAGGATTATATGAGGATGGGAAGGATGGGAAGGAAGAATCTCAAGAAAATTTAATCCCAATAGTCACATTGAAAGTAAATGTGATCAACCTGTTCCTTCTGTATCAGAGAACTGACAGCAAGACAGCCTTATTTCAGGTACACTTCTGGGTTAAAAGAATAAAAATAAAATTTTGCTTTTATTGAACACATGAGGAAGTCAGTTGAGGAATGAAAAGCACATAGATTATTCTGATTCTGTAGTGTCATAAAATCTGTATCCTGATAATCATGGACATTTTCTAGTGAGTGTTTAGTATGTTCTCCTACTTTTATTTGACTTATATAGGATTTGAAAAGTTGGAAAATTTGGTGTTGCAGTAAAGGGGAGTGGCTGATCATGATTAAATATTAAGCAAATAATTAAAATCATAAACAATTCCACATTAATTTTCATTTATGACTCTCTGAAAAGTTGATTTTGTTTCATAACCAACTTGTAACAAATAGAGTAGTGAATGCAGTAAATATAATGACAATGATGCTTTGATTAAGTGATAAGATATTCTGTATGGCTTTCTGGGTAATTAAATATTCTCTTTCTATTATATTAATTCTGGATAAGGTTTTATTTGTTTCAAATACATTGACTAAAAATGAGTGTCAGAGTTATAGACAAAACAGAAAGAAAATGTGATATACATATTTTACATATATATACATATATGTATATATTTAAATAAATGTTAATTATGTACCTACTATACAGGGATGTTTTTGTCAATGAAAAAGCTATTTTAAAAGTACCATGTACTGAACCAGTTTTGTTACTGTACTTCATGCACAAAAATCTCAACATATTATTTTATCTAGAAATGATATTACATTTTCCTAAATTTATTATACAGTACCATATTGAGAAATGAGAAGCCCAATATAACATGAATCTGAAAATTTTTGTAATAATTTAGACCATGAAAAAAGAAGAATGGATATGGAAAACTGTTCTTTATTACCTGAATTTTTTCTCCTGGGAATTTCCAGTAACCCTGACATGAAAGGGGTTTTATTTCTTGTGTTTCTTGTTGTTTATCTTATTATTTTGCTGTCAAATGTTGGAATGATTATTTTGATCAGATTGGATTCCCAGCTTCACACACCAATGCACTTCTTCCTCAAGCACCTTGCCTTCTCGGACTTATCCTATTCCATTTGTTTACATTTAAAGGGGATATAATATAGAGATAATCCTTTGCATTTGTATAGATCTTGGTCCATTGATAAAATTTTAAGATCAATTTTGATAAATGAATCTCTGTTCTTGTTTAAGGTATTATATTTGTTCAGTTCATTTAAAGATGCAATGTATAGTTAAGAAATACAAACTAAATAGATAGTCAATTATAATAGTTAAACTTGTAGTCATGCTAGTTAGGTTTTCTAGATGTACAGAGATATATTTCATATAATAGGTATTCTTCAAATCTTTCAAGGATATACAGAATATGGAATTTTAAATGTTTTAAAAAACTTAGGCCTTTTCATTACAGTGAGACATGCCTCCTTCTGGTAGAACCAATTATTTCAGAGAGGTTAATGGGCATTGAAGAAACTCATAGAATTTGCCTTCAATGTAACAAGGCTAGCCACTTGGGCAAGAAACTGCTCTTGTCTGGATTGCTTGATGGTATATTGTATAAACTGGACATGCAGGACCTACAAAAAATGACTCCTAAAGAAAGTGAGACAGTTCCTGTTTCATGAAAGAGTCTGCTAGAAATTCTAGAACACAGAAAAATGGTGACTGAGAAATGGTTAATATAGGTAGAACTGTCTTTGAAATTTTCTGCTTCAGGGAAAAGTCTGCCAGACACTATGGGCCTATAGACTGAAGATGGATGCTCCAATGTTACAGAAAATCTTTGAGTGACTGTCCAGGCAGCAAGATGTCTTTGTCAATTCTAGAGTTTTCAAAGTGCTTATAATTACTTAGGTAATATATATTCTTCTGGAGTATTTTCTGGAGTTGAAGAGAGACAGTTTTATAATTATAAAAGATAGATTAGATATAAAACTTTCAACTTACAAAGATAAAATAGATGATAGTGTTTTCCTTAATTTGCCAAATTAAATGGACTAAATATTGTAACTATAATTCTTGCTTGATAATTGTTTTGTTTTATGCAATCTTGCTGGATCAAAGTTAAAACCTTCCTTTTTATTTAGACAGAAAAGGGGAGGTGATGTGGGATTCCCCTCTCTGTGCTGTGAATATGTTTTATTCCTATTGGTTAATAAAAAAAACTGCATTGGGCCTATGACAGCACAGAACAGAACAAGGTGAGTATTCCAAGCAGAGATATAGGAGAAAAGAAGACTGAGTCAGAGACAATAATATACAAAAAGGTTTTAAAGATCCAAAGGCAATGTACTAATAATATCAATCACTTAAGCAGCAAAAACACAAACATATCCTGACTGCTCTTTGGACTGGAGGGGGGAGGGGAAATGGGAGGAGGGGACGGAAATGGGAGGAGGGGAGGAGGTGAAAATTTTTAATAATAATAATAATAATGATGATGATGATGAAAACCTGAAAAGAATAAAAACTAGAAAAAAACACAAACATGGAGATAGAAATGCCAGGAAATGGAAAGAGGCAAACATCTAAGATAAAGAAGAGAAAATCGAAAATGTCTCTCCACAGAAACTTCCCAAACCAACAAAAACTCAAGGAACTCATACCATGAGAAATTTGAATACAAAATTGGTGAGACCATTATTTTCCAGAAAATAAGCAATATACTTAGATAACAATGAATAAAATCAACAATATGATGGGTAACACTAACAAAGACACAAAGACATACTATGCTCCTTTAAATAAAAACTACAAGAATCTAACCAAAATCAAACTCTAAGAAAACACTGACCAGCACTCATCTTATACACTTCAGTTCTCTCTCCTTTACCAATCACAGAAAATGGCTTGGGTGAGCAGGGTTTTTCCACCAAAATTGGAGAGATTCATTTGAAAACTTCTCATGTCTTAACTTTGTAGAAAATAGTTTTGACTATTAAAAAAAATCTCATTATCTTATAGTAAAGAAAAAGATTGTGTTAGGATTACTTAGACACCATTTTGTTCCCCATGATTGATGATTGCCTATAAGTCTGCAATCAGAGTGAGGAAATGAAGACATTTTAAAACAAAATGCAAGATAACAGATTTTTAAAGAATCAGTGGACACCTAAAGCAACTTGTTTTACTCTAAGTGCTTTATAAATCAAAAGCACTTTTGAAAACAAGTTTATTGCTATTTTTTGCATATGTTTGTGTATGAATGAGAATGTTTTCCATATGTATACAAATAACACAAAAAAGAGGAGTTCAGATGCCCTCAATATGAAATGGTAGAGTTATGATCCTTACAACTTGAGGGTAGATATCTGAACTCAGGTCACCTCCAAAATGAACATGAGCTGAGCCACCTACCAACATCCATAATACCTTTTATCCAATAAACCAAAAAGTCTCTCACAGATTAACAAGCACAACAAAACCTAAATAAAGAAGTAAACAAATGATCCTTGGAAACATGACACATCAATATTAAGATGATGTGTATGTTAAATTTGCACCATAAATGAATACAGTACAATGAAAATTCCCAACAATTTATAACAGGAAAGCTGATTACAAAGCTATATTCATATTGGAAGCACTCAGAGTAATCAATGGGATTATGAAAAAATAGTACACAGGTTGACATAATATGACTTCTTTCTGGGCAGTGGCGGTGCATTCTTTTAATCCCAGCACTTAGGAGGCAGAGACAGGAGGATCTCTGTGAGTTTGAAGCCAGCCTTGTCTACAAAGCAAGTTCCAGGACAGTCTGCAAAGCCACAGAGAAACCCTGTCTCAGGGAAAAAAATTACCACAAAGCTGATCAATCAAGAATGTGTATGATATTTGGGAAAGAATAAAGAGAATGGAGAGAAAAGTCAAGAACAAAGGTAGGAAAATATAGTCAGCTGTTAATCAAAAGACTAAAAGAAACTTAGTCAGGAAAGGTGTGATCTTGACCAATGTTACCCAGCTACCTATGATTCTATGTGTATAGAAATTAAATAAACAGATGTCTCAATTTTCACAAAATTAACTCAAAGTGACCCTTAAACTGATGTTTCTGACCATCCGTCTACTAATATTTTTTCCAGAGAGGCCTCATGCTCTAAAGCTGTCTCTGCAAAGAGGTGATCTCCTGCTATGGTTCAGCAGCCACTTAGGACTCCTTGTGCTTTCAGATAAACTGATCCCCACTGATGCCCAATCCCAAAATAACATAGAACAATTTAATGTCTGTTTCCTTTCACATGGATTATGGCACAAGATGTAGATTCTGCCCAATCTACCTGCCCAACACCATGCACACCTGTAGTAGGAGGAGTGGACTGCTTGTCATCCCAGCCACCCTGGCTAGCTTACACGTGAAATAATCACATAGGAAGTCTATTCATTTAAATACTGCCTGGCCTATTATCTCTAGCGTCTTACTGGCTAACTCTCACGTCTTGATTTAACCCATTTTTGTTAATCTGTATATGACCATGAGGTCATGGCTTACCAGGAAAGATTCAGCATGTCCGACTCTGACAGCTCCATGGCGGTTCTCACACTCTTGCTTTCTTTCTCCCAGAATTCAGTTCTGTCTTCTCTGTCTACCTAAGTTCTGCTCTATCAAAAGGCCAAGGCAGTTTCTTTATTTAACCAATGAAAGCAACACATAGACAGAAGGACCTCCTATACCACACACCTGAGAAACCTTGGTAGCTCAGAAACTCTTTTTGTCCCCTGAAACTAAACATCATAAATCACACCATTGGGGCTGGTGGTAGCAGAAAGTTAGAAACATTCTAATCATGTCTTGCCAAAAGGTAATCAACATCACCATAGTTCTACCAGTTTTTAAACTATTTGAAACATTTATAAGACAAACTTGAAAGTGGAATACAATATTCAGAACTTCTAGAAACCGGGCCATCAGTTTTCTAATCTATCTTCCCACTGCACACCAAAAGCATGACCCTGTGTGTACACTGGATGATGATATTTCAAGCATAACATTCTACCATACCAGGGCTGCAGAGTCTCCCTCTCACCAGGAAATCCATACCTGGGAGGCTCAGAGGACACGGGCCACTACCCAGGTCACTATATAAATCAACAGAACCATAGCCTGGCTCGTGGTCCATCAACTCCCAGCAGAACTGACAGCTCAAACAGAGCTTCTCTGAGCACCCTACAATCACCATGGCATAGGCTAAGGTCTTCCTTACCATTCATTACAACAAAAGCAGAGAAGAATCCTGGAAAGGAGGCCATAAATTAGAAGACAATGAGGGGTCATGGTAGGGCTTGGGACAGAAAAGGAAATGTGGATATAATAGAGTTATAATCGCAAAAACATTATTTTAAAAGTTGAAACAGGCCTTATGGCTGTGTGTTCCATAAACTAGGGATTTGTATTAGAGTATATCAAAGATTTTTCAAACCTTTTAACTCAAGGTATATATCGAAAACCAGTAAAATAACAGTCCTGTTAGGCAGGCCCACAACATTTCACTCAGATACATTTTGGTTGAACTACTATAACTATAGCAATTTGGTTTCAGGATAAGGTCAGTCCTTTATCCAGATTCTTGTTTACTCTGGCCTCTGGACAACAAGGAATGACCATCAGGACATTTATGGAACATCTAAAATTGATTACCTAGTTCCACATTGCTAATCTCAACTACTGTTAAAGTGGGAAAGTTCTCAGCCACTGTCATGTCTCTCCCTTTCTGCACTGTGAATCTACCAGCTTCAAGCTTGGTCTATGAACTCAATTCTTGCACAGATCTCTCTTCATCCATAATCACACACTGATAAGTCAGAGAGACTGGAGGTCACTCATTAGCTGGTCTATTTTTCCTTCTCATAGACCAGTCAAGACACAGTCCTGAAGGAGTTGCAGGACTATCTTCCAAGCCCTGGGCAGCAGAGACAGGATTAGGTGTTTAAAGCAATTCTCAATTACATAGCTTGAGGCAACAATATTACAAGCTCATAGTCTCCCATGCCAGAATGGAAAAGTCTCCCCCTCCCCAGGGAATCCACACTCAAAAAAGCTCAGAGGCCAAGGGACACTAACCAAGTAACTACAAAGAACAACAGAACCTTTCTGGATCATACTTCATCCCTGTCCAAGCAGCTCAGCCAACCTACTCTTCCTGGTCTGGGAACAGTGGCTCCTACATTCACTGTGGCATGGCTTTGTGGCCTCCTTACATCTCCATACAGCAGAACAAGGGAATCCTGGAAAGAACCTGTAAGGTACCTCCTACTGGTGTTCCTAAGTGCTAACCAGAGTCCTTCATTAGCTAGGACCACCCAGCTGAGCTTCAAGACATTAGCAGTTACCCTACTGGGTGAGCAGAGATCAAATGTCTCAGAAAGCAAAATCCCTCCAGGTTTGTCCTTCCACAAGATGGTCAAACAAGATCCTAATCTGGGAAATTTTTAGTTTAGTAAAATCATCCATTCTCCAAGAGCACTTTCTGTTCCTCCTCCAATGCACAGGGTTCTATGTGTACACATTCCATTACACACTCAAGGTCCAGTGTAGCCAACCCTTTACTTCATAGCTGGGAAGTTCTGCAACCAAACACAGGTCACATTCAAATAGTAATTGTTAAAAAGAGGTCATGGATTAGAACACAATGAAGGGTCTATGGGAGGGCTTAGAGGCAGAAAAGAGATAGTGGAAATAATGTATTTATAATCCCAAAAAATTCTGTTCAAAAGTTGAAACAGTCTTTATGGTCATGTGCTCCAGAGACCAAGGATTTGTATTAGAGCACATCAAGTACTACTCACATCATTTCTTTCAGAGCATACATCTTAAACCTGGAAAATAAATCATGGTAGGCAGGGCCACACCATTTTATCCAGCTCTTCTATATTACTTGAACTTCTGTAACTACAGTAATTAGGTTTAATAATAAATTCAGTTCTCTATATAGATTCTTGCATGCATGGTCTGTAGATCCACGAAATGGCCAGACAGGACATTTATGGAACATCTAAAATTGATTACCTCAATACTCATTGCTAATGTCAACTACTGTCACAGCAGGAAAGCTTTTACCCTCCTTCTTGCCCATCCTCTGTCTGTTGTGACTACACTGGCTTTACAATTGGTCAGTGAACTCAATTCTTACACAGGTCTTACTTCACTTATAAATTCACAATAAAATCTACAGAAGTTGGAGGATACTCATTCATTGATCTAATTCTCCTTCCTTCAGACCAGTCAAAGTCCAGCCTGGTAGGAGTTGCAGGGCTGTCTTTCCAGTACTAGGTAGCAGAGGCAGGAGTAGGTGTTTAAAGCAATTCTCAATTACATAGTGGGAGGTAAGCCTGAGCTATAGGACACATTAATAGAAACCAATTGTTCTCAATCTTCCTACTGCTATGGCCCTTTAATACAGTTACTCATGATGTGGTGATCCCCACCTATAAATCTATGTTCACTGCTACTTCATAACTATATTTTTGCTACTGTTATGAATTTTAATATAAATATCTGTAATTTCTGTTGATCTTAGACCAGTCTTGTGATAGGGTCATTTGATCCCCCAAAGGAAGCTAATATGACCCCCAAGGAGGAGAAACCCAGCTTTAAACAGATATAAATATATAAATAAATAAACAGTACTTAAGAAAAAAATACACACAGACAGACTATTGTATATTTAATTAATAAATAAATATTTTTTTAAAATTTTGAAAAAAGACTAGAAATGCCAATGTTCTAGAATTAATATACCTTTATGGCACAACAGGACTTAATGGTGTTGTGATACTGGCATGGTCTCTTGAGCAACATCAAGAGGATGGTTTTTTAACATTTTACATGTATTGTATAGAAGACTAATTATTTAAGCCCTTCATGTTTACCTTCTCAAAAACAGGAAAATAAACCACCTTATTGGGAAAATAGGTTTTGACATAGTGGGGTATTCCCCACTATTCCAACCTTGCAGAGACCTAGATGAAAGCTTATTTTGTTAAAACTCATGCTTGTGTTAGAGATATCAGTGTGGAGATAGGACAGAACATAGTTGAAATGAGACAAAAAGTAGAAGAGTTTGAAGTTCTGGGGACCATTTGGAAGAAAGAAACTGTGAGCCAGTCAATTTTACAGAGTGAGTTGAGGAGGTTGCTGATGTACATG
Organism: Myodes glareolus; assembly: GCF_982192425.1. Lineage (NCBI taxonomy): Eukaryota > Metazoa > Chordata > Mammalia > Rodentia > Cricetidae > Myodes > Myodes glareolus. Next base: position 262,929 of record NC_142031.1, read on the forward strand.
TAAACTCTGTAACTGCCTCCATTTTTCTTTGGTGCTTTTATATGCAGATTACTTTAGTGGGAGGTTCAGTTATTCTGGGTTCTGTGTGCATGTATACTTAGCAGAGTCAGAGGAAAGAGGACAATTGGTAGTTGAACTCCACAAGGATGAGCAGTAGCAAGTCACCTGTCTGTAAGGAATTGCTGTTGAACTGCAAGAATGACATGTATGTACTAAAATCATCCCAACCCAGATAGAATGAATTTAGAATTACAATGGCTGAACACAATACTCAAATTTATAGAAATAGTTATCACAATTCCTATGTGTACAGAAATGTGAAAGAAGTAGATCTGAAAAAGTTTCAGAGATTGGGTGCCCTCTTCTGGTCCCTGAGGCACTTGTATGCACCTATGTGCAGAGACACAAATCTCTCTCTCTCTCTCCTCTCTCTTTCTCTCTCTCCTCTCTCTCTCTCTCTCTCTCCCTCTGTCTCTCTCTCTCATACACACACACACAAAAATCAGAGAGGAAACAGTAAAGAATTAAAAACAGAAAGAAGGAATGGAGGAAATAATATACAAATGAGCATGCAAGGTTTAGATAATAACTGTCTGACTCATTGTTGTAGAAAATTTTTCTAGCTTAATGTTCCCTCTTTCAAAGCATTTAAATTTACAACTACCACACTCTAAAAACAAGGACTAAGTCTTTAAGGATTAAACTTTTAAACATACTGTAAATAGTTTTGAACAAAGAAAATGCCACCCTTCTGAGTATTTGATTTTTAACTCTCTGCTGAGAACAGTATCCTACCAAGATTAAAAATTACTCCATGGTAATTGATTAAAGGCATAGTTCTGTAAGATCAAAACATGGCACAGGTATTTAAACTCATATGGCTGAATAGGATTTCAAAGGATTATTCCCTTTCTCTCAGCCAACTCTGTCCTTCTTAAGTTTTCAGCCGAACTCCCATCGGAATCCAGAATTCTTCCAGGTCTGCAGTCAGCAAATTTTCAAGTCAGTATCCAGTTCTTTGCCACGAGCTTTTGTTTTATTAAGAAATATGACTGGAGGCGTACTAGACTCTGCTTAGATGAATTTCAGAGAGTAAGCTGCATGGAGTAAATTCTTTAGGACAGTGAGGTCCTTAGAAAGCACTGTTTTCAAAGGGAAGGGAATTGAGCTAGCTTTTTGTTTGGTAGTTTACAGTATGTTAGCTACTTAAAGCCCTCTCAGTAGCTTTACTACTTTAATCAACCAGAAATCTGTAGGGTTGTTGAAGAGATCAAGATTGCCAGCTTGAGCAGGGCAAAGGTGGCTCTGCAGGCCTTGCCCTTCCCCCCATTCCTGCTCCCTTACAAAATACTGTTAAGATTACATTCCTAAAGTCAGACACCAAGGTCCATTCCTTTATTTGGATGCTTCCTCCTTCTGAGGTTGAACACCAAAGTCCAGCTATCAAAGTATTGAAGTCCTACAAACAAAAGCCACCTTTGGCTCACCTAATTAACATGCTCAATTAAAACTAAGCACCTCATCTTAACACAGGGTTTCCCTGTTTACCTTTATAAACTGCCATTTTCCTATGAGACATGTGTGTCTCCTCTCTATACTGAGGTAGTCTTTTGTCCCTTCTCCCTCTCCCTTGTTCCTTTCCCTTCTTCCTTGTCCTCCATCTCCTGTCTTTGTCTCTTGTTCCCTGTTCTTTGTCCCTCTAGGGAAATTCTCCTTTGTGCTGAGAACTTGGTCTTGTGGGTGTCTTGAGAAGACTTTGAGGTCCCCTACAACATTCTTATGAAAACTATAGAACACTTCTAGCAGAGAGCCAAGTTTCCTTGATGATTATACTGACCAGCCAGTAAATAGCACCCCTTTGTGGCCTTGGCATCAGCTCCCAGCTCCAGGTTCCTGCCTTGTCTGAGTTCCTGTCCAGAATTCCTTTGATGATGAACTATGATGTGAAAGCATAAGCTGAATAAACCCTTTCCATCCCAAGCATCTATAGTTATGGTGTTCCATCACAACTGTAGTAACCCTAGCTAAGATACTGGCATTTTAACTTGGGCTGCTCTTAGAGGAATGAAGAGCGAATTCCTTTCTGACTGTAGTTGGGTTTGTTGAGACTTGAACATGAGTGGTAAAGTATGGGACTGTGAACATCCCTGTGAAAAGTTAGTCAGGCATATAAGGCAAAATAGGTATTATTGATTATTTTTATTATATAATTATTAGTAGTATTCAGTTGTAATAGGGCAGAGACAATTCTGAAGATAACACAAACTTGGTATTTGAACTTCACATTCAATATAATCTGGAACGTTTCAAGTCTAAATTTAGGGTGGGATTTGTATAATTTTGACACAAAGTTGAATTAATCATCATAAAAAACTCAAGAAAGATGAGAACTCCAGGATAGTGTCTTGGGAAAACTCTACTTTATTGCTCCTATTTCTACTTTCCATTTCTTTTACTTTTTATAAAAAGAAAACCTGATTTTTATTTTATCGACAGCCATTCTTAAAGAACATGCATATGTAATATTCTATGAACATATCTCAGGTTTTTAATATTTGGTGTGGGAGAATTGTCTGTATTCTGTCAATCATGTTTTAAATAAACACTGATTGGCCAGGCAGGAGGTGTATTTGGGAAAACCAGACAGAAAGTGGAAATAATGAAAGGAGAGCAGGAGAATTCTGAGGAGGAGGAAGCTGATTCCTCCCACTCTTGCCCAGACCACCGAAGCAGCAGGATGTGATCTGCCCCACGGAAAAAGGTACTGAGCCACATGGCTAACATAGAAAAGAACAATGGGTTAATATAAGGTACAAGAACTAATAAGAACCCTGACCTAATGGGCCAATCAGCTTATAACTTATAGAAATTTCTGTGTGATTTTCTCTGGGACTAAACATCTGGGGGAACTGGGCAGGACAGAAACCACAAACAAGCAGGCCCTCATGTTACAGAATGGAATCCATGTGGATAACTGTATCCACAGAAAGTCTGAGAAAGCTTGGGAAAGACGGAAAGCGTTTCAGTTTTCATCCACAGCAGGAAAAAAGCTGCACTGTATTAAAATGCCAGCTTTCTGGGCCATCCTGACAGGGAAAACTCTGACTCTTTTTCAAGCAGGTGGTCATGGACACATTGTTGCAGCTTGCTTCCTGGCAAGGACCTTGAAATGCTATAGGAGTTTTTGAGTGTTGTCCACTCCATATTCCTTAGCAAATTAAAGACTCATGTGGTCAGAAAAAGAGAGATACACAGTAAAGAGAGATTCAACGAGTAAGAAAACCTCTAAATGGTTTACAGTGTGTTAAAAATATATGCAGACTTTAATAAAAAGGTTTAAAGCCTTAAAATAAAAGAGAAAGAAAGAGGGTATTTGGGTGTTTTGGTATACACCTTTAATCTCAGCACTGGGGAGGCAGAGACAGATGGATCTCTGGGAGTTCAAGGATAGACTGGTCTACAGAGGGAGTCCCAGGACAAAGATATGCAGAGAACCTGTCTCAAAAAGCCAAACGTTAAAAGTAAAAATGAAAGAAATAGAGGTTAAAGTAAAGTCATGTAAAGATGGAAAATACACAGAGAATCTTGGTAGCATATGCTCTTATGCTCTCTTTAAATTGTTTGAATGCTGAGGAAGGAGAAACAGCTGCTAAAAGATATTTGCTTAAAAATGCTGCAGAATTAATCCAAGATAGGTATTTTGGAAATACCTTGGCTTCAAAATTGAAGTCAAAAGGTATGTTACTTTGGAGAAGAGATTTTGCTTTTGTTTCCACAGAAAATGAGAGGCTGTGGATTCATTCTGAGTTAAGAAAAATCAAGTTTGACCAAGGGAGACCACCTGAGAAATCTCCAATAGGAACAGATGGCCAGATGTCTGAGTTCTTCATCCAGAACAGGTTCAAGACTGCTGCCTGAGATGATCAAGACTCACAGGATACTTCAGTCAGGATTTGATCATAACTCTAAATTTTCTTTAGGTTCCCATAAGATTATCAGTGACCCCAACCAGCTGGAAGTAGCCTGGATTACTACACTCACATTCCCAAAAAATGGACTATATATATTTTCCTTTGTTTTTTTTTTTTTAAAAAAAGAGGGGGAAGTGGTGTGGGGGAATTGTCTGTATTCTGTCAATCATGTTTTAAATAAACGGTGATTGGTCGGGCAGGAGGTGTAGGTGGGAAAACCAGAAAGGAAGTGGAAATGATGCAAGGAGAGCAGGAGAATTTTGGGGGAGGAGGAAGTTGATTCCTCCCACTCCTGTCCAGACCACAGAAGCAGCAGGATGTGATCTGCCAGCTGGAAAAGGTACAGAGCCATATGGCTAAAATAGATCAGAACAATGGGTTAATATAAATCATAAGAGCTAATAAGAGGCTAGAGCGTAATGGGCCAATCAGCTTATAACTTTTAGAGATCTCTGTTTGATTTTTCTCTGGGGCTTGCCAGCTGTGGGGTAATGGGCGGGGACAGAAACACAAACAAGCAGGCCCCCTCATGTTACAAATATTAGTTAATAAAGGTTAAACACGCAACATACATCCTTACTAAAAGAAGTCAAAATGTCAACTTAAACCTTTAAAACAAAAAATCTTAGTAATTAAAAAAATATTTGTGTTGGGTGCCACTTGTACAATACAATTAACTAAAACAATTAATTTGGCTGGACATGAAAAGGCAACATTAGGAAATAAATTCATAAGGGTTTTAAATAGCAGAATAGGCAGTTTTGCCATTCAGGAGAAGCAATATTAAATACTACTTTTAAAAATTTACATTTTAAAATGCATAGTTCAAGTCACAGAACTTCCCTCAGTAGAGACCTCAATGCAATGCATAATTACCTGCATTAGAAGGCCTGTTTTGAAAGGACAAAAGTCACTTACAAATTATAACTTACTGATTTTGGCACAGACAAGTTTTAAGAACAAGGACATGATTGAAAAGTGGGAAGAGGAGCAGAGGAAAGAAAGGGCCCCAGGCATTAGGAGATGCAATGACAATCATTAGACTGCATTCTCAGTCATTGAAGGACACTGCTCCATCTGCACAGGACTTGCTGCACAGCTCTTACTGCAGCACAGACCTAATTTTCATGGAGGTAGTCTCATCATTCAAATGTTTTGCTGAGAGCCCTGAGAAGACCTTCTACATGATTAGAAGGATGCTCCTTAAGAACTTTGAAACAACCTTTCATATCAGTTTTGGAAGTTCTGGACATGGACATAGAATGTTATGACACCCACCATTACCTCAAGCAGAACAGTACTCTCTCTTTATTGATAAATCTGCTTCTGTATTCTGGTATCTCTAGCATGATTCTGCATATACTTGACATGCGGCTTAAACAATCCGTGATGTTTTCTATTGATAAATTTTTATTCTCTGATACAAATTTTTTTATTGCCTTCCTCAAGGTTTTCAGCATTGGGGTTGCCTCAGCATAAAAGAAAGACATTCGATTTGCCAATCCATTATTTACTTCAGTTTCTCCTTCTGCCAGGACATAATAATCATTTTCTTACTTGCTCTTCACCTTTCACCCTCTACCCTTGGTCTTCCTATTTCCCAAATCCTCCAATATCTCAGCTACACTTTTTCTCAGTGGTGTCACTTTCATAGGGATTTAAGCCCACTCTGGGATTTACAAAAGAAAATGCAGAGACAGGCAGAGCAAAGAACATTTGAGTGACAGTGACACCACTGGTGGCTTCACTTACCAGGTAAACCGATTATTGGTAATTTTAATTCCCAGAGAGAAATCTTTACTCTTACAAGCACCAAACCAAACAGAAAAATGCAGAAGAAATTAATGATTTATAAAACAATCAAAGAGGATGTGTGAGATCAAAAACCTAACCTGTTTCTTGGTATAGAGGGGATGCTAGCTAGCCCCAGCAAGACCCTACCCTGGGTTCCAAAATCAGCTCAAGAGACCTGTACTAGCATCCATAATGGTCTCTTGTCACCCCCTGCTGGGCTGTAGCAGTCAGATTAACAAGGATTTAGGCCTTGCCACCTGTGGGTGCAGATGTGATGATATCACCCAGTGCCCCACTAGAGGCTGGAAGTTAGTCTTTACTTCAGCCCTCCCATCCCTCCTGGTTTTCTAGTAGGGGAAGTAAAAGTATCTACTGGTACAGAGCATGAGTCCAGTGTATGAACCCAGGTGAGGCTGGGAGCTGCTGCAGTGATTTTAAGTGGGTTGCATGACTCTGCTTTACAGTGCAATTGCTAAAGACCATTGCAGAATTGTGCTGGAGATAAGGAAAGCCTGTGATGAGGAATTACAGTAATTGAGTGTAGACTCATCAAGTCCTCTACACTTCAAGATAGTAAAGGAGCTCAGATTGTGTCAGAATTTGTAACTTTAGGGACAGTGACCATCCATTAAGTTGTTGTGTATGTGGGGGGATTGGTTATTCACCTCCTCCTCCAACTGTTCCTAGATCCACATCCGATTCCTAACTGTTCAGCTTTGTGCTTTCTCTCTCAAGCCATTGAGTTCATTACCTATACACCTTTGGGTATATTGCCATCATTGGAGTGTTTGACCTACTAGGAGCCACTCAGAAATAAAAGGAGAACATGATTGCACCTAGGTATGGTGAAGAAAGTTTATTGTAGATCTGAGAGAGAGAACAGCCAAACAGTCAGACACATATGACAGAGTCCAGGGTGTACATGACCAGCTGACTGAGCTGGACTGTGTGAGAAATGGGGGGAAAGGGAGAGAGGGAAACTTTGTGTGGAAGCCAAGAGGCCAGAAAGCAAAAATACCAAAAAGGGGGGAGGATTAAAAGAACGAGCATAGCCAAAATAGCTGGATTATATAGGAAGAAGCAACTGTAAGTGAGGGCAGCCCAGCCTCTGGGCTGGATAGAGCATTCAGGGTAGGGTTGGGTGGGGGAACATGGAACACCTAGGGACTGAAAGATGCTGGGACAACCTGGCAGCCAGGTCGGCTTTGATATGTTAAATAGGTACCTCAGCCATTTGTCCCAGATTTAAGATCTGAGGACCCTTAAATTGGAGAACCAATTTCTTCTTCTCCCTTTTGGTGTTGGGGTTTGAACTGAAGCCCTCATACACGTTAAGTTTGTGCTCTACCACTGAAACCCCCCCCCCGAACTATATAATTCTGAAGATGAAAATTAACTTAGAAATATTGCATTGCAGTCATGGAAAGAGTTTGGTAAACTGAGGTAGAAACTGATGCTGGCAGTTGTTGTCTAGAGATCTGAATAAGCTAAGAATCAGTGTGATTCATTTAAAGGAATCACAAAAATTCAGAAAAAGACTAAAGACAGAAATTAGATGAAGTGTTTTTCAGGGCTACATTCAAAGTTTGAGATCAAGGTGGTCAGAAGCAAAGAAATCCATGCCAGGCTAAAACCGGCGCCTGGACTACAGCAGCTCCGTCCTGGTGAGTCCATTTTTCTTGTCCATGCTATAGGGTTTTGGGAGACCCGTTCATGTTTTCTTTTGTCTATTACCGGGCTCTTAATGAAGACACAGTCCGTGCAAAGAGCCTGATCCAAGCAGTGAAAACAGACTTTCACTGAGGTGAATTTTGTTTGTTTTAGAAACGCTAATCATTCAATCTTCACAGCCACATTCTGGCCTAAAAGCTATCCCATCAGATGAGCTGTAATAGTCTTGAGTCACACAGTTGGGCATAGACTTTTAAAATTGGAGTTTGCAATTCAAAGCCAGAATCCACTAACGTCCCTGGGATGCCTCTTACAAAATCTTTATAAATTGGGACTGTCTGATACAATCTGTCTCTAATGACTAATTTCCCTATGCACTAAGATTTGGCTTCAATAAGATCTTGATAATAGGACACATTGGCCACCAAAGTGAAACCTTGAGCTTACCGTCCTTCAAGACCAAGAAAATTTTTGTCACTGTGGGGACAAATAGACAGAGCTCTCCACTATCCATGACTTTGGGACTCTGCATTCTTTGTCCTTCCTCAGTAGCCAGTGTCTTGCAGCACTGGTCTGGGATGCTAGGACTGTGGCAACTCCAAATTTCCGTTCTTCTGGGAATTGGGACCCTGATAATTCCAGCTGGACTATGCAGCTAGAGGCACTGGCCCCTCCCCCACTCCCTCAAACCCTCACTACCCACCCCCTCCTGTGGAGCAATATTCTCCACATTTCTCTCCTTCCCCCACCCTCACATACCCCCCTCCCTAGCCAAACCGGAAGTTCAAGATCAACTTCCCCCTAACCTCCCTTCTTCCCTCCCTCCTCCTATAGCATCTTTGCAACCTTTGATCCCCTCTTCACACTGAGCTAGCTCCTCCCAATTCTCCCCTGTCTCCTCCTATACCAGATCCCACCATAACTCCGCCCTTCTCTGCCCTCTTCAGGAAGTGGTGGGAGTCAATGGCATAATAAAAGTCCATAGTCCCTTTTTTCTTCCAGATATCTCTCAGATAAAAAAGTAGCTATGTTCCTTTTCTATCAATCCTTCTGCTTATATTAAAGAGTTATAATATAATATAGGTCCCAGGTCTATGATCTAACCTGGTATGACTACTACGTCATCCAAGCTTCTACTCTCATTCCTGAGGAGCAACATAGAATTCAGGAAGTGCTGAGACAATATGCAGACCAGACTCATTTGGTAAACAGTACAGTCCCTATGGGAAAAGTGGCTATACCACCCACAGAACCACACTGGGATTACCAACCTGGCCAAAGTGCTGACAGAGGCAGGACATCATGGTTCGTTGTCTCCTTTGGGATATGGAAATGGTCTCAGAAAAAGTAGTTAATTTTGACAAACTTCAAGAGATTACCCAGCTAGCTGATGAAAATCCAGCCATTTTTCTTAAAATCATTTATAAGAGACCATAGTCCAGTATACCAGGCTAGATCCAGCCTCCCCAGTGGGAGCCACAGTCCTGGCTACCCATTTTATTTTTCAGTCAGCACCAGATATTTAAAAAAAGGAATTGGTGAAAATGATCTTTAAAATTTTTAATGCCTGAGAAAAAGCAAATGAGTCTTCTTGAGAAAAAAGACTACAACAGGAAGTAACTCTGCAGACTCAAGCCTTAGCAGCTGCCCTAAGGACACTGGAAGGGGAACAAGGGAATCCAAACACAGGCTTTATCCCGGTAGAGCCCAACCTAAGTCAACCTCACCAGCAGGCTGCTTCAAGTGTGGTCTAAATAGCCATTTGGCACGATATTGCCCTGGGCCTCCTACGGGGCTATGCCCTAACTGCCAGCAACCTGGACACTGGAAATCACAATGTCCCCATGCGGACTCATCCTCTATGCCACACCACAGAGGTCCAGTCTCACCAACATCAGCCAGTAAGACTGTACCAGTCTTCAAACTTCTCAGCCTTGCAGAGGATTGACACAGCCCAAACTTGGTAATTCACGTAACCCTATCCAAGCCTAGGGTAAAGCTACAGATAGTAGGCAAGTCCATTACTTTTCTTTTGGAAATGGGAACTACCTATTCTGTTTTAACATCTCACTCGGGCCTTATGTTTCCCTCACCAATTTCAGTTATGGGGGTAGATGGGACCCATTCTTCCCCAGTTAAAACTTTGTTACTGTCCTACATTCTTGCAGGGCAATTTTTCTCTCATTCTTTCTTAGTGATGTTTACCCAGCACCTTTACTGGGTTGAGATATTCCCAGCCACTTCAGGGCCACACTCACTTTGCCCCCCCATACTCTCCTGAGTCACACTTTCTTCTCACTTTAACAGCCTCACAGACTCCTACCCCAGACTGTTCTGTCCCTACTCTCTCTGATCCAGTAGGTCCCCAAGTATGGGACACTTACATTCCTGTGATTGCTACTCACCACAAGCCAGTGCTAGTTCGCCTTAAAGACCCTGTGTCCTTCCTTTCCAGACTCTGGTTTCCTATTTCTAAAACCCACTGCTGAGGCCTTTAAGCCTATTATCATCTGTCTCCTATCTCATGGATTTTAATTCCTATTGACTCACCATGCAACACTCCAATTCTTCCTGTGCTTAAATCCTCTGAAGCTTACCGCTTGGTTCAAGACCTCTGTGTCCTAAATGAGGCAATCATTCCAGTTTGCCCTCTGGTTAACAACCCTTACAATCTCCTTTCTAACGTCCCTCCTACCACCTCCTACTTTACTGTTCTAGACCTAAAAGATGCCTTCTTTACTGTCCCTTTACACCCGGACTCATACTTCCTCTTTGCCTTCACTTGGCTGGACCCTGACTCTTGGTCCTTTAGACAGCTTACATGGATTGTTCTTTCAAGGTTTTCAGGAGAGCCCTCATTTCTTTGGCCAAGCTCTGATGTAGGAGAGTCTTCTCTTTCATTGGTTAATTAATAAAGAAACTGCTTGACCTAATAGGTCAGAACATAGGTGGGTGGAGTAGACAGAACAGAATGCTGGGAGGAAGAAGGCAGTGAGTCAGTCGCCATAGCTCTCCTCTCTAAGATGGACTCTGGTTAGACTCGTCCTGGTAAGCCACAGTCAAGTGGCAATACACATTAATAGAAATGGGTTGAATCAATATGTAAGAGCTAGCCAATAAGAGGTTATAACTAATGGGCCAAGCAGTGTTTAAAATGAATACAGTTTCCGTGTAATTATTTTGGGGGTAAGCTAGCTGGGATCTGGGCGGGAAAGCAGCCTTTGGCACCTTAAACAACAGAGTGGCGCTCCAAACGCCCAACGTGGTAACTAAATCCACTTAAAAACCTGAGAGAGCTTAAAAATAAGGGAGAGTTTAACACAGATTTTGCTGTTTGCTAGGGCATGCTGTAGAGAGATTTCCTGTTTCAGCATTGCCAGCAGAAAAAAAGCTGCACCATTTTAAAACGCAGTTTCCTGGGCCCTGCCGCAGGTGCAAACTCTGGCTATGGAGCATTTCTGGGCCAGGATGTTTGTGTGCCCACTTGGGGTCGGGAACAAAGTAGCTGAGACCAATAAAATTTGAAGTTATAATTTTGTTTTTAAATACAATATTAAATCAGTCCACGAAGTTTTGAGAGTTGCTACATTTTTCAAATTCTGGACCTAAACTCATCTTAATACAAAAACTAGTTAGGTCTTTTTAATCTCTATGATTTTCCTAAATATTTTGTTTCTTTTTTTAAAAAAAATTTATTATGTATACAATATTCTGTCTGTGTGTATACCCACAGGCCAGAAGAGGGCACCAGACCCCATTACAGATGGTTGTGAGCCACCATGTAGTTGCTGGGAATTGAACTCAGGACCTTTGGAAGAGCAGGCAATGCTCTTAACCTCTGAGCCATCTCTCCAGCCCTTAAATTTTTTCTTAAAAAAATTTGGTCTAGGAATTTAGGATTTCCAGTTCAACAAATTATGGAACTTTGAGAAAATTATTTATATAATTTTGCATAATTTATATAATTTTATATAAGTTTGACTAAATCACCCTGCCTCATAGAGTAACACAGCATACATGGCAGTCCTCCTACATAGTTTGTTCTCTCTGAATGACACAGCTGCCTCTTGTGTCCAGTCTTAAAAATGTGGGCTATCCATGGAATAAGGATAAAATCAGGTTCTGCAGGAGCCCCTTGGAAAAGAGCCTCCTTTCTGGAGTTACCTGGAATCGTAATTTGGGCTAGAATTCCTCAAGTTTGATTCTTACAGAAGAAGAGGCAGAGGCAGAATTACAGAAATGAGGACAGTTACTTTGTTGTGGTAAATGAAAGTGAGGCACAGGAAACGACCTCTGAGACACAGCAAGGAAGAGGGACAGAGTCCCTGTTCCAGCCTCAGTGTCCTCAGTGTGGCATGGTGATGATCACAAATCCTTTAGAGGGAGATGCTCGGCCCTCTGCACATCACATGGCAAAGCAGCACGCAAGAATCAACATGACATCATCATTGTACAACTTAGATAATTTATTGGATTTGAATGACAGTTACTTCTTCTGTAGAACTTGGATACCTGTACCCACTTTTCTAGAGTGCTATGACTACACCAAGAATTACTGAGAAACTAGCATCAGGAGGTAATATCAACACTTCCTGTGATGATAACAGCCATGTTCCCTGGTCAAGGGTATGGACACATTCTAGATGGTGATATAAGTGACATTCCAAGGCAGCTATAGTGCAGTGGTCTGCAGGGGAGAGGACTGAGATAGTGTCTGCATAGGCATCCCAATATGAATCCCATTACTCTCCCCTCTCATGTGTGCCCAGGGAAAAACCCTCCACAGGGTGGAGGGGGGGGACTCACTTCACAGACTCTCCCTGCTAGCATAGTATATAGACCTGCTATACTGAAGGAGTGAAGTCAACCCTCCTCCTGGGGACTCACTTGACAGACTCTCCCTGCAAGCACAGTATATAGACCTGCTATGCTGAAGGAGTGAAGTCATATAACACATTTAGAGAAACTCCTTACTTGTATGAAATGTTTCAACAATGTGAGCTTTGTTACTCAGAAGCCATGTGACCTTGGACTCTTACTTTCCCGCTCCAGGCCTTAGTTATCAATTAAGTTGGGGGTAGGGGGTTGGAGATTATCAACCTGGTTTCTCTTTTCTCTTTGGAATAATGTGGGAAATAGAGATAAATCTAAGATCCATGTCTCTTTATTTGATCCAATATGGGTTTTGGCATCTGAAATATTAAATGTTTCCAGAATGTTCTAATATGCAGCTTGGGTTTAAAATTTCCTCAGATACATTTTATGAAACAACAGGAGATACTCGTGATTAGCCCCTTGATAGACCTGTTACATCACCAAGCTGAGGCAGGACCATCCCTTATGCTTCAGAATAGCAGTGCCCACCATGCTGCACACAATACCCTAGAGACCAAGTAATTGGTATTTCTTATGAACATTTCTCTTATGAGAAATGCCAGGGACATTTCTCAGTGAGGAGACACCAGGGTCCCCAATCAAGGCAGAACACTGTTCAACTCCAATTTCAGGGCACAACTCTCATATATTGCACAGGACTACAGAAGAACAATCTCTAAGGTCTGATATTTCTCTCTTTCACTCAGAACTCAACCTCAATGACATAGTATGTTGTTGATCTCTGTCCTTCAACCTTCTCATGGTCATCTGCTCTCTATAATTAGCCCCTCTGGAGGAAGTGCTTACAGTCCTGATTGTGCTGTAAAAGCCACTGGACAACTTAGTAAGATCACTAAGAAAGAGGAGGATGTCAGGGTACAGAACAGTGTTTCTCAGCCTATGGTTCATGACTTGTCTGCTGGTTGAACAGAACTTTCACAGCAGACTAATATCAGATATTTATATTATGATTTATAAAAGTAGTGAAATTACAATTACAAAGCAGTAATAAAAATAATTTTATGGTTGATGGCCACCACCACATTAGAAATAAAGCATTGCAGTATTTGGAAGGTTGAGAACTACCAGGATAGAGGCTCTGCTCCTTACATAGGTTTTTCAGAGTAGGGGCAGAGACAATCTACAGGCATGCCATCTTACACCTTTATAGACTTTGCTACAGCTATCAGTGGCAAAGTATAAATATATGATCTTACATCTAGTAACAGCTGCAGTAATACATAGGATTTGCAAACACCTACTTAGACATAGGATTCTACCTTCATTTTAATTTTTCTATGGTGACGTTTTCATTCAGTTTTTATGGAAGGGAACATTGATGCACATTAAATGAAGATTGGGATGCAAATTAATCACCTGTTGGGGTGAGACGAGTTTTGTCATTTGGCCTGTGTAAATTGTCTACCCATGTGCAGTCTGATAGTAATCCTATCAAAGGTTTGGTCACTGGAAACCGAACAATGTCAAGACGACCAAAACACTCCTGATGAGGAGTGGCTGGTCCCTCAAACCTATAGGAATATTACATGTGCTCACATTTAAATAGACTGAATTCAATTGACACTTGATTACACTCCTGGTTTGATGCGCATTTGAGGAGCCACATATGAAGAAATACAAATGTGTATAATATTTCCAAATGCAGCCTGTCACACATAATAACCTCAGGACAGGACATCTGCACAGCACACTGCCTTCCTCCCACTAGTCCACTCAAATGTATGTTTTCAACCAGGAAGTGTTACTGTCTGTTCAACTAGCTTCTGTCTGTGTCTCTTACGATTAACAATGAGGACATGAACCACCTTTAGCTTTTTCTGTAGAGGGTAATCACTGTTTTCAACCTCAAACTAAATCCGACTGAAGCCCATTTAGAGACACAGACTAGTGAGCTCACAATGTTAAACTCAGGCTTGGCACAGATGAGACCTTTTAGTGTGCAGGTAAAATAAGAGAAAGCAAATGACTGGGAGAAACAGTAAGGGTTCCAGCTTTGTGGCCCATCTGTGATGTTATTTCCTGAGTAAATGTAAAAATATTTTCCCTAGATTTGCAAAGCTTCCAGAGGAAGCTAGCAAAACAAATGATAGAAAATATAAAATACATTGATAATTGCCTTTCTTTGTCCAGAATGACAATCCCACTTGGCTTTGCCCTTCCTCATTTACTGGTGGGGATCTTTGCTATAAACTCTGGAGACCATAGAACAAAGGATAAAACAGAAGGACAAATCCTGCCAAAAATGACCCCAAAAATAAAAAAAAAAGCAAGGATGATGAATAGTTAATGTCTGTGTCTGGAACACAGCTATCACCTTGGAACAGAGCAGATCCTTAGTATGGCTGAAGCTCTGGTATTGATCCCAAGGTCTCTTCTTAAACAGTGTGGAACCCTGTGTCTAATAAAATGGTGCCACCCACATTCTCCTTACCATCTCAACTAACAATCAAGATGATCCGCCACAGATACACTAACAGAGCAACCATATCTATACAATTCCTTAGCTGAAATGTTCTTCCTAAGCAAGTCTAGCTTGAGGTAGGTGTATATTTACAACTACCAGTTATAGACAATGTCACAGGAAACCTGGGCTAGTAAGAACTCACACATCTGATACTTTTATTTACACCTTGCTAGTGTTAGTATTATAGGCATTGACTGCTAGACTGGTTGCTTGTTGTTGTTGCTGTTGTTGTTGTAGTTGCTGTTGTGCTGGGGATCAAACCTAGGAACCCAACTAATCTTACATGTTAGGAATCACTACAACCAACATACAACCTAACCAGTCTGTTTCTATTCCTAAAATCAAATTTCAACCTTTGATTAATTTCAAAATTAAAAGCACCACTTCTTTCCTGAATAACAAAAAAAATTTAGAAGGCATCTACACTTGGGTGGACATGGGCTCTATAATGACTGAGGCCACAAACTGTAACATCTATTCTCATAGACTCATCTACAGAGTCTTGATCCTTCATTTCATGTTTTCAGCAAGTGCTTTGATCAGGCTGTTTGCCACTTGACCAGGCTCCCTTATGCCGCAAATCTGGATTTTTTTCAGGATGCTTTTATATAAACAAGATACTCTGTCAATTGTCTTTCTTTCAATGGACCATCTTTGTGTGCATGTCCTGTCACAGCTATTGCTGGGTAACTGAGAGACTGACTGAGTCTGTCTTGTCCAAGGACAGTGTCCCAGCAATAATCCTAAATACCAGAAGTGAGGAGCTTCTCTGAATCCCACTAACCTTGTGAGCCTACTTACAGATCAGCTTCCAGAATGAAGAGTAAAGAATAATATTTAAACCATAATTGTTCAAATAGATCAAAATATGGGTAATTGTGCCCAGGAACACAGATTTAGGTCACCTCAAATTTCACTGTAGAACTTTTAGGCAATTTTTGCAGGAACAAAACAAAGAAAGCCATAAGTCAAGACAGTCACATTGCATTGGTAGAAACACGGAAGAGGTGAGTTACAACACAGTAGAGAATTCTGGTAGAGGCTTCAGATGCCATCTGATGACACCTTGGTATCTTGGTTAGTGGAAGCTAATGGTCTGCTAAGTTAATGCATTCTAAAGGGAAACTAATATTCTGCTTGTACATTCAAATTATCTATCTAATTCTCACAAAACTGTTATGTCAAGTACAGAGGAAAGCAATATATGGCTATTAAGAGGGCTGAATATGGCCCAAGATAATTTGACTTTGGACTTGCTACATGTCAAACACTCCAATTTAATAAATTTCAAAAAGTTAATAATAATCACAAAAGGTACAGTTTGAAGGTTCAGCTTCTTTATGGGAACTTTTGTTCATAAAAGCAAGTGCTATGTGGCATTGAGTACAAATCCTTCCCTAGTCTCTCTAGAAGGGCAACATGGTGACCTGTTGTAGGGCCATCAGGGAACTGGAAATATCTTTACTATAACATCTTTGAAATATTGAAGCTGGGATAAGGCAGGGATTCAAACTCCTCAGAGTTTTGGTGGGCTTGGGTGCACAAATGACCCAGGTAAAGGTCTCTGATGATAAACTCCATGTGTCCTCTCTAATGGTTCCTCCTACCACATTATCTCCAGAACTGAAGACATCAGATACTGCTGAAATCCTTGTAGCTGTGTTCCTTGGACCCAAAATGCTACTGGTAATCAGTGCCTCTGCCATCTACATGAACAAGAAGCAGAAGGCCTGACTGTAAGTTAGGAGGGATGGAGGGGTGTTAGTTACTATCTCTTGACGTGACAACATAGCATGATGGAAATAACTTATAGAATAAAGGGTTTCTATGGTCTTACTATTCCAGCAGCATAAGTCCATCAAGCCTGAAAAGCTTGGAAGACAGATCAGGGAGCTAAGAGCTCACATCCTCAGTGGAGAGCATGAAAAATAGAAAATAAACTAGAAGTGTGACAAGTCTTTTTAATATCACAGCTCACCTCCTTAACATACTTTCTCTGGAAGGGCTGCACTGCACTGCCTAAACCTCACCAAAAAGTAACACTGACTGAATATATATATAGAGAGAGATTGTTTCTTTTTTTGAGGGAAAGAAATTTTTAACAACATATTTACTAATAGTACATTTTAAACTCCCCTGTGTGCTAGATTATATTCCAATAGATTTATTTGCATGACTTCTTTTAATTTGTATCATTCTGCTATTTTCCCTGAATGGTAACCTTGAAGTTAGATATATGTCCCTTACTATCTATCTCAAGCTCAAAGGCACTTGGCTTTGAAATATAGTTTATATTTTATTATTTTTAATTGGACTACATATAAATTCCCTACTTCCTTTCCTTCCTCCTCTCTTGTTGCATAAGGAAAGGCGGGCTGCTTCCCACCACCCAGCTAGCTTTACCCAAAATAATTATACGGAAATTGTATTCTTTCAAATACTGCCTAGCCCATTAGTTCAGTCCTTTATTGGCTAGCTCTTACATCTTGATTAACCCATTTTTGATAATCCATGTAACACCATGATATCATGACTTACCGGGAAAGATTCAGCATGTCTGATCTGGTGTCTTCCTCATTGCCTTCTTCCCAGCATTCTGTTCTGTCTATTCTGCCTATCTACGCTGCTGTCATATCAAAAGCCAAGGCAGTTTCTTTAATAACCAATGAAAGTAACACATAGACAGATGACCCTCCTACATCACTCTCTCCCCTTCTGTTCTCTCCTTCTGACCCCCATACTCCCAGTTGACTTAGGAGATCTTGTCTTTTTCTCCTTCCTAGTCAGATCCATTTATTTCTCCCTTAGGTTTTCCTTCAAGGTTGGGGATTGTAGGCTGGTTATTCTTTGTTTTATGTCTAAAAGCAACTCATGAGTGAGTATATATTATAACTATCTTTCTGGGTATGGATTACCTTACTCAGTATGTTTTTTTTTCTAGTTCCATCCATTTTTCTGAAAAGTTCAAGATGCCATTTTCTTTTACCACTGAGTAGTTTTCTATTGTGTAAATGTATCCTTATCCATTCTTCAGTTGAGGAGCATTGAGACTGTTTTCAGGTCTGGACATAACGAATAATGTTGGTATAAACATGGTTGAGCAAATGTCCTTGTGGTATGATTGAGCATTCTTTGGGTATATGCCTAAGAGTGGTATTTCTGGGTCTTGAAATACAATGATTCCTAATTTTCTGAGAAATTGCCATACTGATTTCCAAACTGATTGTACCAGTTTGCACTCCTAGCATCAATGGAGGAGTGTTCCCCGTACTCCACATCCTCTCCAGCATAAGTTGTCATCAGCATTTTTGATGTTGGCCATTCTTTCAGGTGTAAGATTGTATCTCAGAGTTGTTTTGATTTGCATTTCTTTGATGACTAAGGATGTTGATATTTCCTTAAATGTCTTTCAGTCATTTGAGATTCCTCTGTTGGGAGTTCTCTGTTTAGGTCTGTACTCTATTTTTTTAATTGGATTTTTTGTTCTTTTGATATCTAGTCTCTTGAGTTCTTTGTGTATTTTGGAGATCAGCCTTCTGTCTGATGTGGGGTTAGTGAATATCTTTTTCCATTCTGTAGGCTGCTGTTTTGTCTTATTGACCATGTACAGAAGCTTTTCGGTTTCAAGAGGTCCCATTTATTAATTGTTTCTCTGTATGTCTGTGCTTCTGGGGTTATATTGAGAAAGTGGTTTTCTGTGCCTATGTGTTCAAGGTTACTTCCCACTTTCTCTTCTATAAGGTTCACTGTGGCTGGCTTTATGTTGAGATCTTTGATCCCTTTGGACTTGAGTCAATATCCAGCTATATCAGCACCATTTGTTGAAGATGCTTTCTTTTTTCCATCATATAATTTTAGCTTCTTTGTCAAAAATCGTATGTTCACAGGTTCATAGATTGATTTCCAGGCCTTCAATTTGATTCCATTGGTATTCCTGTCTGTCTTTCTGCCAATATCAAGTGGTTTTCATTACTGTAGCTCTATACTAAAGTTTTAAGTCAGTGATGGTGATGCCTCC
The DNA here is from genome assembly GCF_982192425.1 of Myodes glareolus. Taxonomy (NCBI): domain Eukaryota; kingdom Metazoa; phylum Chordata; class Mammalia; order Rodentia; family Cricetidae; genus Myodes; species Myodes glareolus. The sequence continues at coordinate 281,743 of NC_142031.1, forward strand.
AGAAGTTACTTTATTATACTGAATTGTTTTGCTATCCTGGGTTTTTGTTTTTCTATATGAAGTAGAGTAATGTTTTTGAGGCATGAAGTTCTGGTCATACAGGTCTTTCATTTGTTTTGTTAAAGTTACCCCAAGATACTTTATGTCATTTGTACCTATTGTAAAAGATTATGTTTCTTGGGGACTGGAGAGATGGTGTAGCAGTTTAAAGCACTGGCTGCTCTTCCAGAGGATCTGAGTTCCATTCCCAGCACCCACATAGTGGCTCACAACCATCTGTAATGAGATTTGGCACCCTCTGCTGACCTGCAGGTGTTCATGCAATGTACTTGTACATAAAATACAAATAAATAACTTCTAAAAACAGATGATGTTTCTCTGATTTCTCTCTCAGACCACTTATTATCTATATATAGGAGGGCTACTAATTTTTTTAATTAATCTTATTTCCTACTACATTACTGAAGGTGTTTATCAATTGTAGGAGTTTTCTGGTGTTATTTTTGAGGTCACTTCTGTATAATATCATCAGTAAACAATGAAAGTTTGACTTTTCTTTTCCAATTTGAACTCCCTTGATCTTCAATTTTTGTCTTATTGCTCTAGCTATAAGCTATCACCTCAAGTACTATACTGAATAGATATGGAGAGTGTTCTTTCTTGTTCCTGATTTCAGTAGGGTCACTTTGAGTTTCTCGCCATTTAGTTTGAGGTTGGCAGTTGATTTTCTGTATATTGCCTTTATTATGTTTAGGTATGTTCCTTGTATCCCTTTTTGAATTTCCTTCTAGTACATTTTATAAGGCTGGATTATGGATAGGTATTGACTAAACCTGGTCTCATCGTGGAATATATTGTTTTCTCCATCTATGTTGAGTGAAAGCTTTGCAGGGTATAGTAGTCTGTATGGCATCCATGGTCTCTTAGCCTGACCTTATGAGTTCCATTGTTTCTACTGAGTATTTGGGTGTAATTCTGATAGGTCTGCATTTATATGTTACTTGTTTTTTTTCTTTGTAGCTCTTAATATTCTTTCTTTATTCTGTATTTTTTAGTGTTTTGATATAATGTGAGGGGACATTCTTTTACAGTTCAGTCTATTAGGTATTCTTTAAACTTCTTGCATTTTCATAGGTATAACTTTTTAGGTTAGGAAAGCATTCTCCTATGACTTTGTTGAATATATTTTCTGTGCCTTTGAGCTGAATTTTCTTCAATTCCTATTATTTTTAGGCTTGGTCTTTTTTTGGTGTCCCATATTTCCTGGTATTTTGTCTTAAAAATTTGTTGGATTTAGCATTTTTCTTTGTCTGATGTATCTGTTTCCTCTATCATGTCTTCAAGGCCTAAGATTCTCTCTTCTATCTCTTGTATTCTGTTGTTTATGCTTACATTTGTAGTTCCTGATTGTTTACTCAGATTTTCTATCTCCATATTTCCTTTGGTTTGTGTTGATTTTTTATTGACTCTATTTCAGTTTTCAAGTCGGGAACTATTTCTTTCACTTGTTTGATGGCTTTTTCTTGGTTTTCTTTAAGAAATTCATTGATCTCTTCCAATTTTTTGTTTGTGTTTTTCTCCATTTCTTTAAGTTAATTTTTATTTCCTATTTAAAGACAAATCATCTTTATAAAGTTATTTTTAAGGTTATTTTCTTCTGCTTTACCTGCATTGGGATGTTCAGGCCTTGCTGTTGTAGAACCACTAGTGTCCGGTGATGCTGTCTTGCTGTTTATGCTGTTGAGTGTATTCTAACCCTGTTGTCTACACATCTCTTCCTCCAATCAGAATAGGCAGAGTCTGTGTTTCAGAGGGTCGATTTTCTCCAACTGCTGTAGTTGGGGGCTGTGGCTCTGTTGATTGCTTCTTCAGGTGTGGGCACAGGAGAGCCTTTTAGTGACGGCTCCCCTAGGTGCTTATGGGCCCAAGGCTCAGATGATCATACATCCTGGTGTTGGCAGGGTTGAAGCTGAAGCTCCAGTGGTCAGATAATGTCTGGAGGCCACTGCTATTATCATGACTTGCTACATTGCTGCTCCCACTTTTCTTCCCAGTGGTCTGTCCCAGTAACACCACTATGCTCATGCTTCTCCCCAGCAGCCTGACGCAGGGGAACATCAGTCTATGAACTAACACAGAAGAGGCAGGATAGGAGGAAGGCCAAGGCATTTGACAAACAGATTTAGGATCTGTGGTAATGACCTGTTGTTGAGGATTCTCAGGAAACTCTTACAACCCTATGAGACATTCCAAGTAAGGGTTCATTCAGGGTCAGTATTTGACCCCCCCAAAAGGAGTCATCGACCACCAGGTTAAGAATCACTGCTCTAAACTGATATAAATAAAAAGATGAATAAATAAACACCACTTAAAATGGAATGAAATTCAAAACCTGGGAAACATTGGAAAATAGAAACAAAGCGATTATTACAGTCATGCCACTGAAGAAAATGAAATCTAAAAAATGATAACCAATAATTGACTTCTTAAAATGATAAAAAAAACAATTGAACACTCAGTTATACTGACTTTGAAACAGAGTAGGCACTTCCTTGGTAGGGAGAATGCCATTAGTAAGAGAACCATGACTTTGTTCCATGTAAATTGTTAGCTGCTGAGTGCTGCATGCTGAAACATTGAGTTACAGTAAATAGCATGTGTCTCAAACATCTGAGCTGACTTCACTGTGTCAACCAGGATTGAACATATCTGCATGGGAGAGTTCACTAATTGGAAACTAAATATGTAGTAGTTCAAGCTATCCTCCCTAAACTGTACACCCACTGGTGTCTGTCTTCATTCATATGCAAGGAATTAAGGTATGATAGGAAATTACACAGAAAGTCACAAACTGTGCCCAACCAGGTCCTTCTTTATAATGGATACCCCTGAAGCTCAGTCCCTTAAACTTTATTCTGTGATCTAGTTATTGTTCAGTCTTTTTCCCCCTTCCAGTGTACACAGTATACTGTTCCTACTCTTCTGGTCTGAAGGGAGAAGCCATGTTCCACACAAATCCTTTTATTGTTATTGCAATGGACGCCCCAAGATATGACTAAAACTGATAATTTTAGAACTCTGTGGTGCAGCATACTTGTAATGCAAAAATTTATGGTGGTTAGCCAAGAGGATGGCAAGGGTAATGTCGTGTGGAGCTACAGACATGATTCAAGTCCACCTTAATCAGTCTAGGGGACATTGACTGTAAACTGCTTTTCTAAAAACCGAAAAATGCAGCTGTTCTAGAATTATTATACTTTCATGGGACGCAGGTTGTGACCCTGTAATGGCCCCTTAAGTAGCATGTTAGAGGTCTTTGACTGGGGAGTGGGTCTTTTGGCTGGTTGTAAATCATGGTTGTCTCATTTGTTATAGGACTGTACCTTAATGGCTAATCCTGGTGAACAAACATTTGCATCTCATGATACTAATATCTAACAGGCACGATTAGCATACTAATCTTTGGGGAATTTGGGATGCAGTCCTCCCTTATTTAAATTCTATTTTATATGACTTAATGTCTCCTAAGAACTGGTAAATTCTTATACATTAATTCTATTATCAATTATGCTCTACTTCAGTTTAGCAGTGGAGTGCTACTCTACACAGGAGAAACCATTTATGAGCTCCACACTTAACTACAGATGGATCTTAAACCTAAATGTTAAAAGTGCAGAACTTCTGAAGATACTGGAGAGACCAGTAGTCTCTGAGTTTGGCAAATTTGGTGATAACTCTCCACATGTGACAATATAAGCAATAAAGGCAACACCATTTGTGGCTCCCAACACTCTGGTCTGTGCAGACACAGCCCAGGCAATGAAGTTATCCAGAGACTGCCAGCAGGGTGTTGAAAGGATCACAAAGAACTACTTAGGATGAGGTAGGAACACACTTAACTCTGTGTTTGTCCATTGGCTCCCACCCACTCAGGAGAGGACGCACCACACCATCCACGAGCCACAGCAGGAAGATCCACCTAGTTTGAAAACAGCATCCCCTCAATCGCAAAGCCCAGCCACTCCTCTGCACGTGGGAGCAGCCCCATGCACCAAGGCAGGCCACTCCTACCCACCTGGAGACATTGGCCCCTTACTTTCCTTGGCCCACCACTCCTCCAATCTGTGGAGAGCAACCACTCAATCACCACGGTGCAGATGCCTAGCTGAAAAACTCTCCCCACAAGGGAGCCCAAGGTGCAGTGCATGAGAGAGACTGTGATTTCTTCAGGAAGTGCTAAACCAGAATCCCTGCTCCCAGAAAAACCCTTCCATTTGACTAGTGGAGGCTCTGATTGGCTAGTGATGTATGAGTGTCAGAACCAGGTGAGCAGAAGGGATACAGCACAGCATTCCCTGGCTGCTAATCTAAAGACAGACTATCCCAGATTGGCTGGAGATCTAAGTCAAAATCAACAGCAAGTCTCTTGCTAATGTAAATCAATGGGTTCGGTTTAAAAGGATGTATACAAATTCAGAAAGAGGCTAATCAGACAATGTTGCACAAGAGGAACATTGGGTAAATCAAGAACATTATAAACAAAGTCCACAGTGGTGTTGGAACTGATAACCACAGTTTTCACCCTTATGTGAAATCTGAAACAACCCTTTTCCAAAGGCCCTGGCCCCACATCTTTACCAGCTCTCCCAAGCGTATTCCTGAGAATAGAGACAGAGCTCTGTTGTTGCTTTATACATCAGGGCCTTAGAGAAACCTCCCAAGGCCTAGGCAGGTTGCCAAAGTCAGAGAGGCCTAGTTTCAAGTATTTTCTAAAAGTTCTGCACTTAGCATTTGACATTTAGGTGTAAGGTCCATTTGGAGTTAATTTGTGAAAGTTGAAAATGGGGTCTCATGTACTGCGTAATACACTACGAAGTCACAATGTAGAAAAGTAGAATTGGTGATATAAAGGATTGACCAATGCTTAGAAGAGAGTAAGCCACACAAAATAGAATTTAACTGAGGGAGGGCTGCCTCTGAAGTACCCCCAAAGACAAGTACTATTTTAATCAGGACTATTAGAAATTTGGATGCTAAAATGTAAATGTTTATTTACCTTTCATGTATACATGTCTGTAGTGAAAAGAGCAAATGAGATGCTCACCCAGAGAAAGGAGAGAGAGTCTGCCTGTGTAAATCTCTAGAGTAAGCTGGAGCATCATAGTTTTAAGAGGGATTTCTGAGTTGTGTTGGACTGGATGCTGTAAGCATCAATTCCATGATATTTTGTTATGGATTTGCTGTTTCTTGGTATCAACTACATACTTACATTAAAATACAAAAGCATGGTTATAGTAGCGATGCCATGATCCTATGAATAATGTCTTGTTTTTTATCTAAGGTTTAGTTGAACAGTTTGTACTTAGAAAATACTAATTTATTACATTATCATATACAGTTTCTACTCAGCTTTCTTTTATTTGTTGTTGCTCAGCACTATCTTAGGACAAACAATTGGTACCTTCCTATGATCAGCTGTTCCTGCTTACAAAGGATGACCACCACCAGGTTTGCTGACTGCTAGTATTCCATCATGAAAGAAAGTATCCCCTCCATCTAGGTACACAGCCTCTTTTCCAGGCAACTATATGCAATTCAGCCCTCATGATATGTGACATTGTGGTTTTAGAAATGAGCTAGAGTACACAGCCTGGGAAAGACTTGGGAGGATGTATATTCTGTGTATGCACCTATGAGAAAGCCATCTTTAAAAGTGGGAATTGACCTTGAGTGCTATCAGGATTACTTCCTATGTTCACTGAGAAATGTATTGTAATGGAGAGTATATGGGCAGTGGAAGTGTAGAGAAAAGGTAAGCTCCACATTTGCAGCTATTAAAGAGCCATTGTACATACTAGATGGAGACATGCCTGTGTGTCTGATTTTGGGTATCTTAGACCTTCTTTTGCTGTGAAGAGACACCATGACCACAGCAACACTTATAAAGGAAATCATTTGATTGAGGCTGACTTATACTTTCAGAAGATTTAGTCCATTATCATCATGGCAGAAAGCATGATGGATGCAAGCAGAAATGGTGCTAGAGAAAGAGCTGAGAATTCTACATCCAGATCAGCAGGCAGCAGAAAGTGACTACGTCATACTTCAACAAGGCCACACCTCCTAATAATGCCACTCTCCATGGGACTTTGGGGGCCATTTTGATTCAAACAATCACAGAATCAAAACCCTTGTAAATACCTTTTCAACCATGCTCAATAAGTAAGCTCAATAAACGCACTGGTTCCTCAGGATGGACTTTGGTGAAATTGTACTTTGTATCTTCAGTGGGACTTATGGTTATAGGATAGAAATTGCTTCCTACCCCTTCACAGGGGAGAAAATTCTAACAACAGATCATAAACATATTTATTAATGATCCTACTTCTCATGGTATTACAAAAAGGAAGCAGTACATAAAAAGAAGATGTTAGAATGATATATATGTATAAATGACCATAGTAAAAAAGAACTTAGATATATGAACATGATTATGACTGGATTGCTCCAGGATAAAGAAGACTGGAAAGGTTTTACAAGCTATGAAGGTCTGAGTAAGTTGTTTAAGGTACATAAGGATGAGATTTAGGAATTATATATTTATTAAACTTTGCAACGTCAGATTCCAGCTATTTCAAGGACTGGCTAAAAGGTATGTCAAACAAAGTTTACTGAGTTGTATCTGACTATTGAAGTATTATAAAGTAATAAAAGTACAAAACTAGTATAAAACTGATCATCTAGGTGTTTAATAATCATTCTTAGAGGCTATTCTAATGTCATTAGAGGGACCAAAAGGCAGAATATTTCTCTCATTTCTATACAAGGTCAGTGAGGTTCCTAGGAACAAAGACTATTTATTGATCATTTATTGTGCTGTTCATGGAGGCCCAATCAATGAATTGGAATCATTATCAAGTCTACAAAAGGAGGTTCAATGTGGGAAAGATTTCTTCAAGGCTTCAAAGGAAGCCACAGTACATAAAGCAAAACTTTTAACTTATCCTCACATTGATGGACAACTGATAATAGAGAGACTTGAAGAATCTGAAATTCCGTCCAAGCACAAGTGACCGCTAAAGACAAGATACTCAAATGGCCTTGAAAACAGAGAAGGAAAGATTAATTCTGGTAACCTGCATTGTTCAGTACTGAAGGAGAAAATTTAATCAAAGGATTAGAGGATTAGTAACAACACAAGGGTTCACACTCTATAGGCATTAGATGTAAGTCTACATGAGATGTTATTTAGATAACAAATCTCACTAATATTGATTAAAAAAATGTTATCCAGATGTGAGACATCAGACCTTGGAACATCTTCCCACAGCAAAGAAGGGCAGGCCATTTATTGTTTTAACATTCAAATTAAATGATGCTAAATACCTTTTCTCTCTCTATTCAGAAGCTACATGGGAAGGGCATCATGCTGACTTTTGCCTGATAAAATAGCTATAAAATGGTGTGAAAGTTGGTTGTGGGTTCATCACTCTGGAGACCAACTGTAGAGGTTAAAGGGAAACAACTAAGAGAAGGGGACTATTGTGAGCTAATTAAGAATGTGTTATGGACTTTTAATATTTTAGTTCTTCCCAGACAACAGTAAAGGAATTCCTTTTCTGTCTACATCTGAGAATTTGGTCTTTATAATAATCCCTCTGTAAGGTTATCACAATACTGCCACCTGATAACCCAAATTCAGGTAGGAAAACCAGATCAGTCACTGCCTCAATACCACAATGATAGTTAGTGTTACCTGTTCAGATAAAGGCGGGATAATCACTGGAGGTAGAAATCAACTAGACAATTTAGGATTAAAAAAAAATTAAAAACCCTCATGGCTCCCTATTGGCTTCATCATGGCTCACAATCTACTTCCCACTGGTGTTTCTGATTGCTAGACTTGCCCAGAGTCCTTCAATACATATAGCTAGTATTACCCAGATGTGCTGCAAGATAGTAGCAGCACCCCTACAGGACTAAGCCAGCACAGCCCTTCCCAGCTTTGCCATTCCACCTTAGGGGAAGACAGGGCCCTAGTCTGGTAAATTGGTATTTTAGTAGAAAGTCTTCCAGTCTCTCAGAATACTTCCTGTTCCTCTTCCAAGATACAGGTTCCCTTGTGTATGTATTCCATTACAGAGTCACTGACCAGTGTAACCAACCTGTTCCCTCAGAGCTAAGAAGTCCTGAAGCCAAACAAAGGTCACATTAAAACAGTAACTCTTGTTAAATCAAAATGAGGCCATGAATTAGAAAACAATGAAGTGTCTATAGAAGGGCTTAGAGGCAAGAAAGAGATGATGGAAATGATGTAACTATAATCCACAAAATTATTCTAGAAAAATTATTCATAAAATGGCTTTATGATCATGTGCTACAGAGACTAGGGATTTGTATTAGAAAGCACAAAATATTAGTCACACATTTTATCTCGGGCTGTGCACCTTAAATATGTAAAATAACAGTTCTCTTAGGCAGGGCCACACCATTTTATTCAGTTCTATTTTGGTCAAACTAGTGTAACTATTGTAAATTGGTTTCATGATAAGTTATGTTCTTTATCCAGATTCTTGATTCCTTGCTCTCTGGATTCAAGAAAAGGCCAGTCAGAACATTTGATAATCATCTGAAATTGATTACCTCACTACTGATTTCTAATGTAAGCTATGGTCTATAGGGGGGAAACTTGCATGCTCCTTCTTGGCCATCCCTTTCTGTGCTCGGACTATACCTGCTTTACAGTTTATCAGTCGGAGGACACTCATTTACTCATCTATTTTCCTTCTCACTCAACAGTTAAGGTCCAGTCTTGAAGGAGTTGTAGGACTTGCTTTCTGGGCAGCAGAAGCAGGATTAGGTGTTCAAAGCAATTTTCAACTCTATAGTGTGAGATAAGCCTCAGCTACCAAAGACAGAAATGATCAACAGCATTTGAGGAAAATGGAAAGAAATTCTTAATGACTGGAAACAATAGGGAATAGAAACAGATTAGAGCAGTGATGCATATAAAGTAAATAAAATTTAAAAAGTGAAAACAGGAATTATCTTTTGATGTAGGTGGGTCTTGTTTCTATGTATTGCTTAATTAATAAATAATTAATTAATTAATAAAGAAACTGCTTGCTTGGCCTGATAGGTCAGAACATAGGTGGGTGGAGTAGATAGAACAGAATGCTGGGAAGAAGGCAGTAAGGTAGTCGCTATGACTCTCCTCTCTGAGACAGCTGCAGGTTAGAATCCTCCTGGTAAGCCACCACCTTGTGGTGCTACACAGATTATTAGAAATGGGTTAGATCAATATATAAGAGTTAGCCAATAAGAGGCTACAGATAATGGGCCAGGCAGTGTTTAAAAGAATACAGTTTCAGTGTAATTATTTCGGGTAAAGCTAGCTGGGCGGGTGGCAGGAAGCAGGCTGTCACTCCTTTTACAATCTTTTTAAAAAAAAACATAAATATAATTTTTAAAAACACACAGTTATACTGACTTTGAAAAAGAGAAAAACATTCCCTGGTAGAGAGATTGACATTAAAAAGATATTACTTCACCATGCCCCCATGAGCAATGTCAGCTGCTGAGACCTGTGACCTGAAACACACAGCTACAGCTAATGGATATAATGACAGGCAGGATTGAACATATAAGCATAGGAGAGCTCCATTGTTAGAAATTTAATATTTATTGACTCAAGCTAACCTTCCCAAATTGTACACCCAAAATCTATCCTGCCTTCATTCACATGACATAGATTAACACATGCTAGGAAGTTACAAAATCACTGATCCTGTCACATTTAGATGCTATTTCATAATGGTGATTCCAGCAGCTGTTTGCTTACTGACAGTGTATGCAGTAAACTATTCCTCCTCTTCTGGTCTGAAGGTGGAAGCCATGCTCCACATACAAATCCTTTTCCTGTTAATGAAATAGACAGTTGACTATATGACTTGAATATTTAACTTTAGAGCTCAGTGGTGGTTAAGTTCTTTAATCTAAGAATTTAGTTTAATCACAAGGGAAACAAGGTCATTGCTCTAAGGAGCAATGGCATCGGATCAACGCTACCTTATCCAACATACAAAAGTTTGTCTCAGAAACATTTTTCTACAATGCTGGAGGTACTGCTATTCTAGAATTAATATGCCTTTCCAGGAATAAATCATTCACACACTTAAAGTTTAATAGACATGAATTCCTTTAATAACAGTATGCATTCAATGGTGGTGACAACCTGGTCCAGATTTTGCAATCCACATATGCTGTCATCTTTAAGTCTTTTATTTAGGTTCAGGCCTGAGGTTATACATTGAACAGTTTAAATAGGGACAGCAGGATCCAAGTCTAGCCACTTAGGAAGATGGAAATTTACAGATCAAAACTATCTTTTAGATTATGCATTATGATTGAAATAAAAATATATCAGCACCTTATTGAAGATAAACTCATATTTGTGGCTATAGTTAACAGTCAACCATCTTTAAATGACTTTTATTGTCAGTTCTGTCCTGATCATTCACTGTACTTTTCCCTCATTTTGTGGAGATTTTGGCTTGGAAAATTCTTTAAGCACCAAGTCTAAGTTAGTTTCTGATGTTATCAATCTTCTGAATCATCAAGGCTGAGGTAAAGTTTAATTTAGAACAACCAATTACACCTTACTGCTCTTAATGGCATTTTCATGGGGCTATGATAAAAAATAAATATATGAAATATTTTTTTCTTGAAGCTAAAGCCAACTGTGATGTCTAAAGTCTTTACAAAATCATTTTCAGATATAGAGTTTTCTTCTGTGTGAGTTTATCCCTAGTTCCTGACTTTGAATTGAAACACATAGGCTTTAAAACATTTAGAGCACTAGAAACATGGCTGGACAGTTAAGAAATATACAATCCCAGGACCAAGGTCTAATTTTTGACAACTTCCTGTAACTTCTGCTAGAAAATCCAAGGGTCTAACATTATCAGAAACCAGTATGCACATTCACATACCCACAGAAAAACACACTGATATCACATAATCACAATTAAAACAACTCTTTAAACATATTTTCACTCATGAATGTTTTTCTCTTGTAAGAATTCATTCCTATTGGGTACCCAATGGCTTACAGAGTTTTTCTTCACCATGAAGCAATCAGGTAGGCTTGAAGTCTGAGAAATCAATCCTTCTAAGTTGATGGAATAAATCATCAGGTTTCAGGGTCAGATGTTTCTCTCATTGGCTCTGGATTTAGGAACAAAGTGTGTTTCTTTGTCTTGATTTTAGAGTCAGAATGTATTTCTTTGGCTCCAGTTTCAGAGTCAAAATCATGTACTTCACTGGCTCTGGTTTCAGGGTTCAGATGTGTTTTTCTGACTGGCCCATTTTCCCTACACATAGGGCTTCATAAATTCACAAATTCATTTTACCATGAGTTTGTAAGTACAAACAGTATAAAAAGGACATCATGATGCTTGAAAAGATTGTTAACACTGTCAAATTTATTTCTACAGAAGAAATAGCCTTGTGTTGTAGGCAGAGAATTCTTGTTCATTCCTAGCTGCCCAGACCAGAAATAATCAAAAAGAATCTATATTAATTAAAACACTGCTTGGCCTAGAATTAGCTCAGGATTCTTATTAGCTAACTCTGACATCTTAAATTAACCCATTTCTATTATTTTGTATTTTACCTCAAAATTTGTGATTTACCAGTAAGGGCATCTGTCTCCTTCAGCAGATACATAGAGTCTGACTCCACTTTCTTTTCTCCGCTAGCTCTGCTTGGAATTCCTGCCTTGCTCTATGATGCCCTGCCATAGGCCCAAAGCAGCTTCTTTATTAAACAATGGCAACAAAATACATTCACAGCATACAGAGGAGAATTCCAAATCATTATGTAGCTGATTATAAGTGTTTTGGCTGAAGATCTTACCAAATACTTTACACTAAGAAGTCCTCGGAATCTTTTTCATGTAGTCAATGTCTATTGTAATATGCAAAGATTTTAACAGATTGTTGCACACAAAAGTTTTACTCCTATATAAAGTACAAAACTTTATCACACTGAATACATTTATAGGGTTTCTCTGCACTATGATTTTTTTCTCATGGTTTAAATTATTCATAAATGCAAATGCTTTACCACACTGATTCCATTCATAGAGTTTATCTCCAGTGTGTGATCTTTTATGCATTTGAAGAGAACTGTGAAGTGCAAAGCCTTCACCACACTCATTACATTCATAGGGTTTCTCTCTAGCGTGTGTTAGTTTGTCTTTGAAGATGACTATGATAAACAAAGACTTTATTAGACTAATTACATTGCTACTATAATGTAGAAACATTACTACACAATGTTTCTCTCCAGTACGTGTTTTTTCATCCTGTGAGAATGACTGTGCCATACAAAGGCTTTAGCACATTGATTACATTCATAAGGTTTCTTTCCAGTATGGATTCTTTCATGACTTTGAAGATGACTGTGCTGTGCGAAGGCTTTACAACACTGATTATATTCATAGGGTTTTTTTCCAGTATGGGTTCTTTTATGTGTTTGGAGAGTACAGTGATGTGCAAAGGCTTTAACACACAGATTACATTAATAGGGTTTATCTCCAGGATGGGTTCTTTCATGCCTTTGTAGATGACTGTGCTGTGTGAAGGCTTTACCACACTGATTACATTCATAGGGTTTCTCTCCAGTATGGGTTCTTTCATGAATTTGAAGACTACTATGCTGTGTGAAGGCTTTACCACACTGATTACATTCATAGGGTTTCTCTCCAGTATGAGTTTTTTTATGTTTTTGAAGATTACTGTGACATGCAAAGGCTTTACCACACTGATTACATTCATAGGGTTTCTCTCCAGTATGGGTTCTTTCATGCCTTTGTAGATTACTGTGACATACAAAGGCTTTACCACACTGATTACATTCATAGGGTTTCTCTCCAGTATGGGTTCTTTCATGACTTTGCAGATGACTGTGACATGCAAAGGCTTTACCACACTGATTACATTCATAGGGTTTCTCTCCAGTATGGGTTCTTTTATGTGTTTGGAGAGTATAGTGTAGTGCAAAGGCTTTACCACACTGATTACATTCATAGGGTTTCTCTCCAGTATGGGTTCTTTCATGACTTTGTAGATACCTGTGACATGCAAAGGCTTTACCACACTGATTACATTCATAGGGTTTCTCTCCAGTATGGGTTCTTTCATGCCTTTGTAGATGACTGTGACATGTAAAGGCTTTACCACACTGATTACATTCATAGGGTTTCTCTCCAGTATGGGTTCTTTCATGAATTTGAAGATGACTGTGCTGTGCGAAGGCTTTACCACACTGATTACATTCATAGGGTTTCTCTCCAGTATGGGTTCTTTCATGACTTTGAAGATTACTGTGCTGGGCGAAGGCTTTACCACACTGATTACATTCATAGGGCTTCTCTCCAGTATGGGTTCTTTCATGACTTTGCAGATGACTGTGACATGTAAAGGCTTTACCACACTGATTACATTCATAGGGTTTCTCTCCAGTATGGGTTCTTTTATGAATTTGTAGATAACTGTGACATGCAAATTCTTTACCACACTGATTACATTCATAGGGTTTCTCTCCAGTATGAGTTTTTTTATGTTTTTGAAGACTACTGTGCTGTGTGAAGGCTTTACCACACTGATTACATTCATAGGGTTTCTCTCCAGTATGGATTCTTTCATGACTTTGCAGATTACTGTGACATGCAAAGGCTTTACCACACTGATTACATTCATAGGGTTTCTCTCCAGTATGGGTTCTTTCATGACTTCGTAGATACCTGTGACATGCAAAGGCTTTACCACACTGATTACATTCATAGGGTTTCTCTCCAGTATGGGTTCTTTCATGACTTTGCAGATTACTGTGACATGCAAAGGCTTTACCACACTGATTACATTCATAGGGTTTCTCCCCAGTATGGGTTCTTTCATGCCTTTGTAGATGACTGTGCTGTGCGAAGGCTTTAGCACATTGATTACATTCATAGGGCTTCTCTCCAGTATGGGTTCTTTCATGCCTTTGTAGATGACTGTGCTGTGCGAAGGCTTTAGCACATTGATTACATTCATAGGGCTTCTCTCCAGTATGAGTATTTTCATGCCTTTTAAGATCATTGTAATGTACAAAGGTTTTACTACACTGATTATGTTCATAGGATTTATCTCCAGTGCATGTTCTTTTATGCATTTGAAGATGACTGTGATGTGAAAAGGCATTACCAAACTCATTTCCTTCATAGGGTTTTAATGTAGTATATGTTTTTTCATGACTGTGAAGATGACTGTCACATGCAAAGGTTTTAACATGTTGAGTATATGTAGAACTTTTCTTTCTAGTTTGACTTTTTTCATGCCTACAATGATAATGGTACATGTGAAAGCATTACTACATTTAATACATTGTTGAATATTTTTATCTGAATAAATTAATTTAACAATTTAGTCCTATTTTAAAGAGGAATTATATGTTAAGGTTTTATTACCATGTTTACAATCTTCCTTTTCCCCTTCATTAAGGCTTGCTTTTCATCTCTGAAGATAACTGATAACAGGCTTTAATACATGGTTCACATTTACAGAATCTTTTTTTTAGTATGAGAATTTTCATGTTTTTGAAGAGAACTGAAAAAACTCAAAGCTTTACCACTCTTTTTGTATTCATAACCTTTCCTATACTGCAAGTGGAGCTACATTTGCTAAGTGAACTAGGACAAACAGAAGTATTTACACAGTTCTAGTACTCATGGTGCTTTTCTGAAACATGAGTTTGTTGATATATTAACAATCAGACCTGAAAAGCAATTACTTGCATACGTGTACATCAAATTGAACAAGTATACTTAACATGGGGACTGCTACATATTTTCTATTTGTTCTGAGAGAGAGGTATGTTATATCTTTTCACATCCCTATGCTCATGTGGCTTGTATCCAGACTAATATATGATGTACCTAGTAAAGGAAGAATAACAAATATAAGGTTTCTACATTGAGTTCACCCAGTTTGACTTTCTGTCCTCATAGACTTGTGGTATATGGATTAAGGCAACTCCAAAACAGCTGCCCCTTGATTTCTAACCCTAAATGCCTGCTCACTAAACTTAACACAGTCACAAGTATATGGGTTAAACTACTTTTCTATATATTTTAACTATTTTTTCTATGGACTATTAGTGCAATAGATAGTTTTAGAGATCTACTTATCACCTTTTCAACATGTATATCTTTTATAATATGAATAATATGAGATAAGTGGATTGTCAATTTTACAGTATAGCTCTCATTGTATTATGATTCAAATGGTAATATAGGTTAAGACATTGTTTTCTTCTTTCTTAAAAGAATGACTTGCAAATGTAATTCACCTATCTGAAATTAAGGTATATGATTTTGTGTGAATTTAATAAACAGCAATGCACT
Source organism: Myodes glareolus (assembly GCF_982192425.1). Lineage (NCBI taxonomy): Eukaryota > Metazoa > Chordata > Mammalia > Rodentia > Cricetidae > Myodes > Myodes glareolus. The sequence continues at coordinate 297,191 of NC_142031.1, forward strand.
TTATTGTTTACACTGTTGCTTTTCTTTCAAACATATAGGATTAATTACAAATTCTTCAGAGGTACATTTGTATCAGCTTATACATGAAAATTACCTGTCATGTCTTCTAGAATTTTGACAATGTTCTTCAATATTATGGTCTTCCCAACTATATCCTAAAATATAATGCCAGAAATTGTATGTTTTATATCAAGAATTGTAAAAAAATTTAGTTACCATTTGAAGCAAACCTTACAACCATGCCTGATTGATTTGCCCCATTCTTCTTTCTCAATCATATTATAAAACAGCATCATTAGCCAATGAATAGTTGTCCCCTTATATGAAACATGAAAGATAATACAGCCTTACCTATAGTAGTGAGGTTTCTGTAGGTCTCTACCATCACATCTTTGTAGAGATTCTTCTGGGAAGGAGTCAGCAAAGTCCATTCTTCCCAAGTGAAGTCGACATGCACGTCATCATAGGTCACTGAATTCTAAAATATCCCATACAGGTGTACAACAGAAAGTATGATTTTGACAACACTGTAAATGTATACTTCCTTAACAGTATAGTCATATAATTGTGGTGCTCCCCATACTTATTCCATGACAAAGACATCATAATTTAATCACCAAGTCACTTCAGAGCAAACTCTGACTCTTCCTGGAGGACTGACTATGGGGTCTGTGAGCAGATTGCTAATGGCAACTTAGACCCCATGTATGCCTGAAAACAGGGCAATGTACATAGTTCTTGGAGGCAGCAAATATGCCTCTGCCATGTTGTACTATGTGGAACAATCAGGCAGACCATATTTGCTTTACCAATGGCACACCTTAAATTCATAAGAAAAGCTTAGCATTTTAAGAAGTGCTCCTAATTTTTTAAAAATAGAAGATAATGACAATTTCTAGGATCAATACAATTTTGGCTTCCAAGATGATATAGGATTCCCCTCTGTAAGCTGTAAATATGTTTTATTCCCATTGGTTAATACAAAAAAACTGCTTTGGGCTTATGGCAGCACATGATAGAGCAAGGTGGGAATTCCAAGCAAAGATAGAGGTGTAAAGAAAGGAGAGTCGGGGAGACACCATGTAGCTGCCAAAGGAGACAAACACCAGATGGAACCTTCCTGGTAGGCTACAACCATTGGCAATACACAGATTAATAGAAATGGGTTAATTTAAGATGTGTTACTAAATAAGAAGCCAAAGCTATTGACCAAGCAGCATTGTAATCTATATAGTTTCTGTGTAATTATTTCTGGGCAGCCAGGAAACAAACAAAGAGCCTCTGTCAACAGAATGGTGTCAAAATGAGGCAACTTCATCAACAACAACAACAAAAAACCTGAGAGAGTTAAAAAAAATCTAGACATAAAGGAACAGAGTGAAGTAAGGCTTCTTGGAAGCCACATATTTTTCCAGATGGGCTTTGTTTGCTGGCAGCAAGCAAGGGTGTCACAGCTCATATCAGAGAGATCTTCCTGACAGCACTGGCAACAATTGATGCACAACTTCTTTAGGGAAGGGCTTCCTGGTTTGTGCTGGTACAAATAGCTCTGACTCTTTTCAGAGGTACTGCACTGAAAAGAGGTCTGTGTGCACCATGTTAAAAATTGCTTAATGGAGACAGTCATGCCAAGTCCCTGGAGCTGGGGCAGAGAAAATGGCTCACAGAGTTGGCAATAAACATACCTCTGCCATGTTGGACTAAGTAGAGCAAGCAGTCAGGGCTGAGGAGTTGGTCCTAGACATGCCTGCTTAGCATTTTTAAAAAGTGCTTCTGGTCAGAAAATAATCACAAATGTGCAAATAAACAGATTCAGATTAAAAGACAGTGTATAAATGTAAGCAAGCTTGGGAGAGAGAAGACAGTCATAGATTAAAGGAGTAAAGAAAAATAAGCCATGTAAAGATGGGAAATACACAGAGAGTATAGATTACATGTATTATTGTATTTTCTTTGAGTTTTTTGACTGTGAATGAGTTAAGTACAGAGAGACATTTCATCTTATGGGCTGCTAAGCCAAACCAATATATAGTTTAAAGGTATCTTGACTTCAAAATTTGGGTCTAATGATATGTTGCTTTGGAAAAAAGGTTCTGCTTTTGTTTCTTCAGAAGATGAGAACCTGTTGATTCCTTCCAGAATAAGGTGGTTTGATGGACCAAGATCCCCTGATAGGTTCCATGAACCCTCAAAAATACTTAGCCCAACAAAAAGCACAAAGCAGTTTGAAGAAAACTACTCCTTAATTCCCAAATATTGTTTATAAATGTTTGTTTACATTTAAAGGGGATATGATATAGAAATAATACTTTGGATTTGTATAGATTTTGGCCTATTGATACAAATTTAAGGTCAATTTGGTTAAATGAATCTCTGCTCCTGTTTAAGGTATCTGTTCAGTTCATTTAAAGATGCAATGTATAGTTAAATACAAATTAATGGATAATCATTTATAATAGTTAAACTTGTAGTCATATTAGTTAGGCTTTCTAGATGTACAGAGATATATTTCATATGGATAGATATTCTTCAGATCTTTCAAAGACATACAGAATATGGCATTTTAAATGTTTTTAAAACAGGCCTTTTTATGACAGTGAGACATGTCTCCTTCTGGTAGCACCAATTATTTGAGAGAGGTTGATGGGCATTGAAGAAACTCATTATGGAATTTGCCTTCAATGTGACAAGGCTAGTCATTGGGGCAAGAAACTGCTCTTGCCTGGATTGCTTGATGATATATTGTATAAACTGCACATGCAGGACCTACAAAAAAATGACTGTCAAAGTTGCCTAAAGAAGGTAAGACATTACCTGTTTCATGAAATAGTCTACTAGACATTCTGCAGGACACAGAAAAAAGGGTGACTGAGAAACTGCCATTATAGGTGGAACTGTCTTTGAAATTTTCTGCTTCATGGAAAAGTCTGTCAGACACTATGGGCCTGTAAACTGAAAGTGGATGCCCCAGTGTTACAGAAGAACTTTGGGAAATGGTCCAGGCAGCAAGATGTCTTTGGCAATTCTAGAGTTTTGGAAGTGCTTATAACTACATAGGTAATATATATCCTTCTGGAGTCTTTGCTGGAGTTGAAGAAAGACAGTTTTATAATTATAATAGATTAGATATAAAACTTCAGACTCACAAAGATAGAATAGATGATAGAATACATTCCTTAATTTGCCAAATTAAATGGACTAAATATTGTAAATATAATTCTTGCTTGATAATTGTTTTGTTATATGTAATATTACTATATTAAAGTTAAAAACCTTTCTTTTTATTTAGACAGTAGGGAGAGGTGTTGTGCAATTCCCCTCTGTATGCTGTGAATATGTTTTATTCCCATTGGTTAATAAGAAAACTGCTTTGGACCTATGGCAGCACAGAATACCACAAGGTGGGTATGCCAAATGGAGATAGAGGAGAAAAGAAGGCAGAATCAGGGAGATGCCATGTAGCCACTGAAGGATACAGATGCTGGATGGAACCTTACCAGTAGGTCACAGCCATGTGGTGATATACAGATTAATAACAATGGGTTAATTTAAGATGTAAAAGTTACTTAATAAGAAGCCTAAGCTATTAGGTATGCAGTCTTATAATTAATAAAATTTCTGTATAATTATTATGAGTCTGGGCAGTGGGGAAATGACCAAGCACCCTATGTCTATAAAAGGATATAATGAAGTTTGCAAGCTATACAGCACACACAAGATTAATATCTAAGTTCGATTGTCCTGTTAAGCATTTATGATTCCTTGACTACTAAGGGATCATGCAAAGAAGCACAAATCAGCCTGAATGTTTCACTGCCTGAGGAAATGCAACAGTCTGTCAGAAACTGGGAGGTATATAGTGACCCAGGAATCATGGACTTTAACCTGGTCTCTCAAGAGAGTTAGGCTGGGCCAGCTCCATGATTCCCTGAAGAGCCTACTGCCCAGTAAAATCCTATGACCTTGACCTCCACTGTCTGCCACTACCTGCAACATTCCTATCTTCTACGTCCTACCAGAACAGATGATTAAGCTCTTTGTACAGTTTTCTAATATCTTAAGCATTCTTATAAAAGCAAACATTCCCAGGTCCTTTGCAGCAACAAAATCCTCTTTGAGTCCCATTTTTGTTCCAACTTTCTTCTCTGTTGCTGTTATTATTATGCAGTCAAAAGGAATTCAGGTAATGAACAGGTTTATTTGGTTGTTAACCCTATTTCACAATTCCTCCTTATGACAGTGTAGGATAGATACTCAAGCTAATAACTAAAGGCAAAACATGTGGAACCATTGTTTTCTGGCTTTCCCTCTTGCTTTGACACTGCCTTGTGCTCAACTAGCTCTCCTGTCTATCCCAGGGCTGCTTGTCCAGAAATATTGCCAACTCAGTGGAAGTGCCTTCCTATATCAATCAAAATCAACAAATCTCTCTCAGATACCTTAATCAGGTATTGTGATCTAGGCATACTCTCAATTGGTATTTTCTCAGATCAGTCCAAGCTATGTCATGCTGATAGCTGAGGCTATCTAGAAAGAGACAATAATATACAAGAAGGTTTGAAAGATCTAAAGGCAATGTATTAATCATATCAATCACTTAAGCAGCAAAAACACAAACAAAGATAGATATGCCAGGAAATGGAAAAAGGCAAACATCGAAAACAAGGAAGAGAAAACTAAAACTGTCTCTCCACAGAAACTTCCCAAACCAACAAAAACTCAAGGAACTCATAACATGAGAAATCTTCTGAAAACAAAATTGTTGAGACCATTATTTTCCAGAAAACAAACAATATACTTAGATAATAATGAATAAAATCAACAACATAGATGGGTAGCACTGACAAAGACATATTATGCTCCTTTAAATAAAAAAAACATTCCAACCAAAATAAAACTCTAAGAAATTACTAACCAACACTCATCCTATACACTTCAGTTCTTTATCCTTTACCAATAATAGAAAATGGCTTGGGTGCGGAAGGCTGTTCTACCAAAATTGGAGAGATTCACTTGAAATCTTCTTGTGCTTTAACTTCATAAAAAATAGTTTTGACTACTTAAAAAAATTTCATTATCTTATAGTAAAGAAAAGTATGTCTGTTAGGATCACTTAGATACTATTTTGCTCCCCCTGATTGATGATTGCCTGTAAGTCTGCAATCAGAGTGAGGAAATGAAAACATTTTAAAACAAAATGCAAGATAACAGATTTTTAAAGAATCAGTGGACACCTAAAGCAACTTATTTTACTCTAATTGCTTTATAAGTCACAAGCACTTTTGAAAACAAGTTTATTGTCATTTATTGCATATGTTTGTGCAAGAGAGAGAATTTCTTCCACATGTATACAAGTAACACAAAAAAGAGGGGTTCAGATGCCCTCGATCTGAAATGGTAGAGTTATGAGCCTCACAACTTGACGGTAGGTATCTGAATTTAGGTCTCCTCCAAAGCTAATATGTGCTGAGCCACCTGCCAACATCCATAATACCTTTTATCCAATAAACCAAAAGTCTCTCACAGATTAACAAGAGCAACAAAACCTAAATAAATAAAATAGTAAATAAATGATCCTTGGAAACATGATATATCAAAATTAAGATGAAATGTATGTTAAATTTGCACCATAAATGACTATAGTAAAATGATAATTCCCAACAATTTACAACAGGAAAGCTGCTTACAAAGCTACATTCATATTGGAAGCACAAAGAGTAATCAATGGGATTATGAAAAATAGTACACAGGCCTGTGTCAGCTCAGCAACATTCCTGATCAGCAAGGGGCACTGACTTCTAGCAGACATCCATTGGAGGGGTGAGTTTGCTTCTGGCCCACGGCAGAAGCCCGGAGAGGAAGAGTTCAGACTTTCCCCAACCCCCTTGACTCCCAGGTCACCCTGCAGTGGTGGCTCCACCTTGCTAAGCTCTCCCGCCTCCCAACCCAGCTTCCATCCAGGTACACCTTCCTAAATTTCTCCCTTCCCCCTGGGGCCATAAAATTTCCCCAGCTCAGCTGCCTTGCGTGCTGGGCCTGGGCTGTAGGGCATCCCGGGAGGAGGCAGTTCCTGTGTTTTAAAAGCCTGCCTGAGGACAGGTGGGCCCTGTGTCAGCTCAGCGACATTCCTGGCCAGCAAGGGACACTGATCCTCTGGTGGACATCCATCAGAGGGGTGAGTTTGCTCCTGGTTTGAGGCAGCAGCCCGGCAAAGAGGAGTTCAGATTTTCCCCAACCCGCTTGACTCCCTGGGCACCCTGCAATGGTGGCTCCACCCTGCTAAGCTCCCCCATCTCCCATCCCAGCTTTCATCCAGGTACACCGTCCTATATTTCTCCCTTCCCCCTGGGGCCATAAAATTTCCCCAGCTCAGCTGCCTTGCGCAGTGGGCCTGGGCTGTAGGCACAACCCGGAAGAAGGTAGTGCCTATGTTTCAATAGCCTGCCTGAGGAAAAGTAGGTCTTCTGTCAGTGAAGTTCCTGCCCAACAAGGGAACCTGACCCAGTACCAGAAGATCCAGTAGAGAGCAGTTGAAGGAAGAGATGGGCAGACGCCAAGACCTCCTCCAACAATCTGAAAAACAACATGAAAACACCAGATTCCAACAACCCTACAATAGAAGGACTTGAACCTCTTAATTCAGAAGAAGTGGAAAAAAGTGCCATTATGAAAGCAATAGAGTCCCTTAAACAGGATATGAATAACTCCCTTAAAGAATTGGATGAGAAGTACAACAAAAAAGTTTGAAGAAATGAGTAAATCTGTGAATGATACCCTGGGAAACCAAGAAAAAAACAATCAAACAGGTAAAGGAAACAGTTCAAGAATTGAAAATTGAAATGGAGGCAATGAAGAAAACACAAACTGAGAACCGGCTGGATATGGAAAACCTAGGTAAACAAATGGAGACTACAGAATCAAGCATAGCCAATAGAATACAAGAGATAGAAGAATGAATCTCAGATTCTGAAGATACCATAGAGAAAATAAACACTCTGATAAAAGAAAACGGCAAATACAACAAATTCTCATCACAAAACATTCAAGAAACCTGGGACACAATAAAAAACCAAATCTAAGAATAATAGGGATTGAAGAAGGAAAAGAATTGCAGATCAAAGACCCAGGAAATATATTCAACAAAATTATAGAAGAAAACTTTCCCAACCTAAAGAATGATATTCCTATGAAGGTTCAAGAAGAATACAGAACACCGAATAGACTGGATCAAAAAAAAATCCCCTCGCCATATAATAATCAAAACACAAAACATACAGATTAAAGAAAGAATATTAAGAGCTGCAAAGGAAAAAGGTCAAGTAACTTATAAAGGCAAACCTATCAGACTTACACCGGACTTCTCAATGAAAGCCAGAAGGTCCTGGATAGAGGTACTGCATAAACTAAGAGACCATGGATGAAAACCCAGACTACTATACCCAGCCAAGCTATCATTCACTATCAATGGAGAAAACAAAGTATTCCAGGATAAAAATAAATTTAAACAATTCGTAGCCACAAATCCAGCCTTACAGAAAGTAATAGAAGGAAAATTGCAACCCAAGGAATCCAACATTGCAAACACTGCCTACAATAACCCAGACATTTAGCGACCCTTCACAACCACAACTCAAAGAAGAGAAACACACAAACTCTACTAGACACAAACACACACAAAAAAAATAATAACGGGAATCAACAACCACTGGTCATTAATATCACTTAATATTAATGGACTCAGCTCACCTAAAAAAAAGGCACAGACTAAGAGATTGGATATGAAAACAGGATCCAACATTCTGCTGTTTACAAGAAACACACCTCAACCACAAAGATAGACATCTACTCAGAGTAAAGGGTTGGGAAAAGGTTTTCCAAGCAAACGGACCTAAGAAACAAGCGGGTGTGGCCATTCTAATTTCAAACAAAATTGACTTCAAACTAAAATCAATCAGAAGAGATAGAGACGGGCATTTTATACTCATAACAGGAACAATTCATCAGGAGAAAATCTCAGTCCAGATTTTCTATGCCCCTAATATAAAAGCACTCACTTATGTAAAAGAAAAGCTTGTAGAACTCAAGGCAGTAATCAAACTACACACACTAATAGAGGAGACTTCAACACACCTCTCTCATCAATGGACAGGTCAAACAGACAGAAACCCACCAGAGAAATAAGAGAATTAATAGAAGTAATGAATCAAATGGACTTAACAGATATGTATAGAACATTCCACCCAAATAGGAAAGAATATACCTTCTTCTCTGCGGCTCATGGAACCTTCTCGAAAATTGACCACATACTCGGTAACAAAGCAAACCTCCACAGATACAAAAAAATATTAGTAACCACCTGTGTCTTGTCGGTTCACCGTGGAATAAAGTTAGAATTCAATAACAATTCGAACACCAGAAGCCTACAAAGACGTGGAAGTGGAAGAGTCAACTGCTGAATCATCCCTGGGTCAAGGAAGAAACAAAGAAAGAAATTAAAGTCTTCCTTGAATTTAATGACAATAAAGACACAATATACTCAAACCTATGGGATACAAAGAAAGCAGTGCTAAGAGGAAAGTTCATAGCACTAAGTGCCCAATTAAAGAAAACGGGGAAAGCACACATTGGAGACTTAGAAGCACACATGAAAGCTCTGGAAAAAAAAGAAGCAGACTCACCCAGGAGGAGTAGAAGACTGGAAATAATCAAACTGAGGGCTGAAATCAACAAAATGGAAGCACAGAAAACAATCCAAAGAATCAACGATACAAAAAGTTGGTTCTTGGAGAAGATCAACAAGATTGGCAAACCCTTAGCCAAACTAATCAAACGGCAGAGAGAGAACACTCAAATTAATGAGATTAGAAATGAAAAGGGGAACATAACAACAGACACAGTGGAAATTCAGAGAATCATTAGATCTTACTACGAGAGTTTATATGCCACAAAGTTGGAAAATGTAAAAGAAATGGATTGGTTTTTAGATAAATACCATTTACCAAAGTTAAATCAAGAGCAAGTTAACAATCTAAATAGACCTGTTAGTCGCGAAGAATTAGAAGCTGTTACCAAAAACCTCCCCACCAAAAAAAGTCCAGGACCAGATGGTTTCAATGCAGAATTCTACCAGAACTTCCAGGAAGAGCTAATACCTATACTCCTTAATGTATTTCACAATATAGAAACAGAAGAATCATTGCCAAACTCTTTATGAAGCTACAGTTACCTTAATACCAAAACCACACAAAGACACAACCAAGAAAGAGAATTACAGACCAACCTCACTCATGAACATTGATGCTAAAATACTCAATAAAATACTGGCACACCGAATCCAAGAATACATTAGAAAAATTATCCATTATGATCAAGTGGGCTTCATCCCAGAGATGCAGGACTGGTTCAACATACGCAAATCTATCAATTTAATCCATCATATAAATAAACTGAAGAAAAAAACCATATGATTATTTCATTGGATGCTGAAAAAGCATTTGACAAAATTCAACACCCATTTATGATAAAGGTGTTGGAGAGATTGGGTATACGAGGATCATACCTAAATATAATAAAAGCAATATATAGTAAGCCAACAGCTAACATCAAATTGAATGGAGAGAAACTCAAAGCCATTCCACTGAAATCAGGAACATGACAAGGCTGTTCACTCTCTCCATACCTCTTCAATAAAGTGCTTGAAGTTCTAGCAATAGCAATACGACAACATAAGGGGATCAAGAGGATTCGAATTGGAAAGGATGAAGTTAAACTTTCGTTATTTGCTGACGATATGATAGTGTACATAAGCGACCCCAAAAACTCTACCAAAGACCTTCTACAATTGATAAACACCTTTAGTAATGTGGCAGGTTACAAGATCAACTCCAAAAAATCGGTTGCCCTCCTATACACAAAGGATAAAGAAGCAGAGAAGGAAATCAGAGAAAGATCACTTTTTTTTATGATAGCCACAAATAGCATAAAATATCTTGGGTTAACTCTAACCAAGGAAGTGAAAGACCTATTTGACAAGAACGTTAAGTCCTTGAAGAAAGAAATTGAGGAGGATACCAGAAAATGGAAAGACCTCCCCTGTTCTTGGATTGGGAGAATCAACATAGTAAAAATGGCAATTCTACCAAAAGCAATCTATAGATTCAACGCAATTCCCATCAAAATTCCATCAAACTTCTTCACAGACCTTGAAGAACAATAATCAAGTTTATATGGAAAAACAAAAAACCCAGGATAGCCAAAACAATCTTATACAATAAAGGAACTTCTGGAGGCATTACCGTCCCCGACTTCAAACTCTATTACAGAGCAACAGTATTGAAAACAGCTTGGTATTGGCATAACAACAGAGAAGTCGACCTATGGAATCGAATAGAAGACCCGGGTATTAACACACAAACGAATGAACACCTGATATTTGACAAGGGAGCTAAAGGCATACAATGGAAGAAGAAAAGCATCTTTAACAAATGGTGCTGGCATAACTGGATGTCAACCTGTAGAAGAATGAAAATAGATCCATATCTATCACCATGCACAAAACTCAGGTCCAAATGGATTAAAGGCATCAACATTAATCTGACCACTTTAAACCTGATAGAAGAGAAAGTGGGAAGTAGTCTACAAGATATAGGCACAGGAGACCAGTTCCTAAGCAGAACCCCAGTAGCACAGAAAATAAGAGAAGCAATGAATAAATGGGACCTATTGAAACTGAGAAGCTTCTGTAAAACAAAGGACACTGTCAGTAAGACAAAAAGGCTACCTTTGGACTGGGAGAAGATCTTCACAAATCCCTCATCAGACAAAGGTCTGATCTCCAAAATATACAAAGAACTCAAGAAACTAGACACTAAAACTCTAATTAACCCAATTAAAAAATGGGGTACTGAACTGAACAGAGAATTCACAACAGATGAACTTCGAATGGCCAGAAGACACTTAAGGTCATGCTCAACCTCCTTAGCGATCAGGGAAATGCAAATCAAAACCACTTTGAGATACCATCTTACACCTGTCAGAATAGCTAAAGACAAAAACACCAATGATAGCCTATGCTGGAGAGGATGTGGGGTGAGGGGAACACTCATCCATTGTTGGTGGGAATGCAAACTTGTGCAGCCACTGTGGAAATCAGTGTGGCGGTTTCTCAGGAAACTGGGAGTCAACCTCCCTCAGGACCCAGCAATTCCACTCTTGGGAATATACCCAAGAGATTCCCTATCATACTATAAAAGCATTTGTTCAACTATGTCATAGCAGCACTATTTGTAATAGCCAGAACCTGGAAACAACCTAGGTGCCCCTCAATAGAAGAATGGTTAATAAAGGTGTGGAACATATACACATTAGAGTTCTACTCAGCGGTAAAAAACAATGACATCTTGAATTTTGCATGCAAATGGATGGAAATAGAAAACACTTTACTGAGTGAGGTAAGCCAGACCCAAAAAGAGGAATATGGTATGTATTCACTCATATGTGGATTCTAACCATAATTAAAGGTCTTTGAGCCTATTATTCGTGATCCTAGGGAAGCTAAATAAGAAGGTGAACCTGATGAAAATCATGTAGCTATCTGCCTGGAGATTGGAAATAGACAAGAGTCCCAGGTAACCTCGGGTGCATGGGGGGGTGGGATGGCTGTTGGAAGGGGAGAGGGTTAGAGAGAAGGGAGTAGGGGAGGAATGGGGAAAGCTAGGTGGACTGGGATGGGGGGAGGGAGGAAGGATGTATATAAGATCAGGGAAGAATATATTTCAACTAAGGGAGTCATCTTAGGGTTTACAGGAGACTTGATTATAAATGGTATCACAGGTCCAAGGAAATCCCCAGATTGTTCTCTGGACAGAAGAGAGGGTGCCTGAAACGGCCTAGGCCCATAACCATACTGATGAATATTTTGCTTATCACCATAGAACCTTCATCTGGCGATGGATGGAATAGAGACAGAGACCCACATGGTAACACTGGACTTAACTCCCTAGGTCCAAATGAGAAGCAGAAGGAAAGAAAACATGAGCAAAGACGGCAAGATCAGAGAGAACCTTCATCCCACGATGGATGGCGATACAGATGGAGACCCACATTGGAGCACCGGACTCAGCCCCCCAAGGTCCAAATGAGGAGCAGAAGGAGGAAGAAAATGAAAAAGGAAATAAAGACTGCGAGGGATGTGATCACCCACTGATACAAGGGGACGGATCTAATGAGAGTTTACCAAAGCCAGTTGGACTGGGACTGAACGAGGACACAATCCAACCAGATTCTCTGAATGTGGCCAGATTCTCTGAATGTGGCTGGCCAGAGTCTTTCTGAAAAGCCATTGATAATGGCACTGGAACTTGTTTCCTCTGCATATACTGGATTTTGCGGATCCAGTCCGTCTGGACACTCACCTTCCTGGACCCGGAGGGAGGCAGGAGGAACCTGAACTTCCCACTGGGCAGGAAACCCTGACTGCTCTTAGGGATGGAGAGGGAGGGGGAGAGAAAGTGGGGGGAGTGGGAGGGTGGTGGGAGGAGGGGCGGAAATGGAAACTTTTATAATTTAATAAAATTACACAAAAAAAACCTTTCAAGAAGAGCTGATACCTATACTCCTTAAGGTATTTCACAATATAGGAACAGAAGAGTCATTGCCAAATTCTTTTTATGAAGCTACAGTTACCCTGATACCAAAACCGCATAAAGACACAACCAAGAAAGAGAATTATAGGCCAATCTCACTCATGAACATCGACGCAAAAATTCTCAACAAAATACTGGCAAACTGAATCCAAGAACACATTAGAAAAATTATCCATTATGATCAAGTAGGCTTCATCCCAGAGAGGCAGGGCTGGTTTAACATATGCAAATCTATCAATGTAATCCATCATATAAATAAACTGAAGAAAAAAACCGTATGATCATTTCATTAGATGCTGAAAAAGCATTTGACAAAATTCAACATCCCTTTAAGATAAAGGTGTTGAAGAGATTGGGGATACAAGGATCACACCTAAATATAATAAAAGCTACTTACAGCAAGCCGACAGCTAACATCAAACTGAATGGAGAGAAACTCAAAGCCATTCCATTGAAATCAGGAACATGACAAGGCTGTCCACTCTCCCCATACTTCTTTAATATAGTACTTGAAGTTCTAGCAATAGCAATACAACAACATAAGGGGATCAAGAGGATTCGAATTGGAAAGGAAGAAGTTAAACTCTCATTATTTGCAGATGATATGATAGTATACATGAGCGACCCCAAAAACTCTACCAAAGAACTCCGACAGCTGATAAACACCTTTAGTAATGTGGCAAGGTACAAGATCAACTCCAAAAAATCAGTCGCCCTCCTATACACAAAGGATAAAGAAGCAGGGAGGGAAATTAGAGAAACTTCACCTTTCACGATAGCTACACATAGCATAAAATATCTTGGCATAATTCTGACCAAGGAAGTGAAAGACCTATTTGACAAGAACTTCAAAGTTTTGAAGAAAGAAATTGAAGAAGATACCAGAAAATGGAAAGATCTCCCCTGCTCTTGGATTGGGAGGATCAACATAGTAAAAATGGCAATTCTACCAAAAGCAATCTATAGATTCAATGCAATTCCCATCAAAATACCATCAAACTTCTTCACAGACCTTGAGAGAATAATAATCAATTTTATATGGAAAAACAAAAAACCCAGGATAGCCAAAACAATCTTATATACTAAAGGATCTTTTGGAGGTATAACCATCCCTGACTTCAAACTCTATTACAGAGTTACAGTATTGAAAACAGCTTGGTATTGGCATAAGAAGAGAAGCTGACCTATGAAATTGAATAGAAGACCCAGATATTAACCCACAAACCTATGAACACTTGATTTTCGACAAGGGAGCTAAAGGTATGCATTGGAAGAAGGAAAGCATCTTTAACAAATAGTGCTGGCATAACTGGATGTCAACATGTAGAAGAGTGAAAGAAGATCCATATCTATCACCATGCACAAAACTCAAGTCCAAATAAATTAAAGACCTCAACAGTAATCTGACCACTTTGAACCAGATAGAAGAGAAAGTGAGAAGTAGTCTACAAGACATGGGCACAGGAGATCACTTCCTAGGTAGAACCCCAGTAGCACAGACAATAAGAGAAACAATGAATAAATGGGATCTACTGAAACTGAGAAGCTTCTGTAAAGCAAAGGACACTGTCAGTAAGACAAAAAGGCTACCTTTGAACTGGGAGAAGATCTTCACAAATCCCTCATCAGACAAAGGTCTGATCTCCAAAATATACAAGAACTCAAGAAACTAGACACTAAAACTCTAATTAACCCAATTAAAAAATGGGGCGCTGATCTGAACAGAGAATTCTCAACAGAAGAACTTTGAATGGCCAAAAGACACTTAAGGTCATGCTCAACCTCCTTAGCGATCAGGGAACGAGCACATGATCCAACCAGATTCTCTGAATGTGGCCGGATTCTCTGAATGTGGCTGGCAAGGGGACTTTCTGAGAAGTCATTGACAATGGCACTGGGACTTGTTTCCTCTGCATATACTGGATTTTTGGGATCCAGTCTGTTTGGATGCTCACCTTCCTGGACCTGGAGGGAGGGGGGAGGAACTTGAACTTCCCATGGGGCAGGAAACACTGACTGCTCTGGGGGATGGAGAGGGAGTCGGGGGAACGGGAGGGTGTTGGGAGGAGGGGTGGAAATGGAAACTTTTATAAATTAATAAACTTTTATAAATAAAAAAAGATAATAAAAAAAGAAAAATACTACACAGGCTGACATAATATGACTTCTTTCTGGGTGGTGGTGGCACACACCTTTAATCCCAGCACTCAGGAGGCAGAGACAGGAGGATCTCTGTGAGTTTGAAGCCAGCCTGGTCTACAGAGAGAGTTCCAGAACAGGCTCCAAAACCACAGAGAAACCTGTCTCGGAGGAAAAAAAAATTACCACAAAGCTGATCAATCAAGAATGTGTATGATATTTGGGAAAGAATAAAGAGAATGGAGAGAAAAAGCCAAGAACAAAGGTAGAAAAATATAGTCAGCTATTAATCAAAAGACCAAAGAAAACTTAGTCAGGAAACGTGTGATCTTGACCAATGTTATGCAGCTACCTATGATTCTATGTATATAGAAATTAAATAAAGACTTCACAATTTTCACAAAATTAACTCAAAGTGACCCTTAAACTGTTGTTACTGGTGCTTCAGCTACTGGTATTTCTTCCTGAGAGGCCCCATGCTCTAGAGCCTTTTCTGCAAAGAGAGATGATCTACTACTACGGTCCTGCAAGTCCTTATACCTCCTTCTGTTTTCAGGTAAACCCAGCCATACTGATGCCCAATCCCAAACCAATGTAGAATAATTTCTGCTTCCTGTCAAATGGATTATAGCACAAGATATAAATTCTGTCTCTATCTACCTGCCCAACACCATACACACCTAAGAAACTTCTGCAGCTCTGAAACTCCCTTTGTCCCCTGGAACTAAACATCACTGAATCACACTATTGCAGCTGGTGGTAGCAGAAAGTTAGAAACATTTCAATCTTGCATTGCTAAATCAACATCACTGTAGTTCTACCAGCTTTTTAACTATTTGAAACATTTATAAGACAAACTTGAAAGTAGGATGCAATATTCAGAACTTCTAGAAACCAGATTATCAGTTTTCAAATCTGTCTTCCCACTGCATATCAAAAGCATGACTCTGTTTCTACACTGGACAGTGATATTACAAGCATAATATCCTACCATGCCAGGGCTGCAGAGTCTCCCTCTCCCCAGGAAATCCATACACAGGGAGGCTCAGAGGACAAGGACCACTGCCCAGGTCATTACATAGAGCAATAGAACCGTAGCCTGGCTCATGGTCCATCCAAATCCC
This sequence comes from Myodes glareolus, assembly GCF_982192425.1. NCBI lineage: Eukaryota > Metazoa > Chordata > Mammalia > Rodentia > Cricetidae > Myodes > Myodes glareolus. Next base: position 313,098 of record NC_142031.1, read on the forward strand.
AGCAGAAATGACAGCTCAACAGACCTCTGAGCAGCCTACACTCACTCTGGCATAGTTTGTGGTCTTCCTTACAAGTCATTACAACAGAAGCAGAGAAGAATCCTAGAAAGAACAACCTGTAAGCTACCTCCCACTATTATTCCTGCTTGCTATGCCTTCCCAGAGTCCCTCAGTGGCTAATGTCACCCAGCTGGGCCTCAGAATATTATCAGCTCCACTACTGGGTGATCAGATATCAAATTACTCAGATATCACAGAACTTTCTGCTCAGCCCTTCCAGTCCAGTGGACAGGGCCCTAGTCCAGAAAGCTTGTATTTTAGTAGACATTCATCCACTTTCCTAGAGCATACACTGTTCTTCATCCAAAGCACAAGGTCTTTTGTATGCACATTCCATTACACTCTCAATATGCAGTGCAGCTACCCATCACCTCATACCTGGGAAATCCTGCAGACAAACACAGGTCACATTCACAATTGTTGTTAAAGAAAAATGGGCCATGAATTAGAAGATAATAAAGGGTCATGGTAAGGCTTGGGGACAGGAAAGAGAATGTCAATATGATATAGTTATAATCTCGAAAAATTATTTTAAAAAGTAGAAATAGGATTTATGGCCATATGTTTCAGAAACAAGGGATTTATATTAGAGCACATCAAAGATTTCTCAAACCTTCTATCTCAGGGTGTATATTTAAAACCAGTAAAATAACAGTCCTGTTAGGCAGGGCCACATTTTACTCAGATCTATTTTAGGTGAACTACTGTCACTACAGCAATTTGGTTTCATGATAAGTTTGGTTCTTTATCCAGATTCTTGATTGCCTGGTCTGTGGACACCAAGAAATGACCATCAGGACATTTATGGAGCACCTAAAATTGATTATCTACTTCCGCATTGCTAATCTCAACTACAGTTGAAGGAGGAAAGTTCTCAGTCACTTTCCTGTCTCTCCCTTCCTGCACTGTGAATCTACCAGCTTCAAGCTTGGTCTATGAACTCAATTCTTGCACAGATCTCTCTTCATCCATAATCACACCCTTTTCATCTATAATCATACAGTGAAAGTCAGAGAGACTGGAGGTCACTCCTTAGCTGGTTTATTTTTCCTTCCCACTGACCAGTCAAGGCCCAGTCCTAAAGAAGTTGAAGGACTATCTACTCAGAACTAAGCAGCAGAGGCAGGATTAGGTTTTCAAAGCAATTCTCCATTGCATAGTGTGAGTCAACAATATTACAAGCTCATAGTCTCCCATGCCGGGATGGCAGAGCCTCCCCCACACTCAAAAAAGATCAGAGGCTAAGGGCAACTACCCAGGTGATCACAAAGGACAATAGAACCTGTTTGGCTCATGGTTCATCCCTGTCCAAGCAGGTCTGACAGCTCAGCCAACCTGTTCTTCCTGGTCTGAGGACAGTTGCTTCTACATTCACCATGGCATGGCTTGTGGTCCTCCTTACAGTTCCATACAGCAGAAGAAGAGAATCCTGGAAAGAACCTGTAAACTGCCTCTGGTGCTCCTAATTGCCAACCAGAGTCCCTCTAGGACCACCTAGCTGGACTTAAAGTCATTAGCAGTTACCCTACTGGGTGAGCACAGATCAAATGACTCAGAAATCAAAGATCTTCAAGGTTTGTTCTTCCACACTATATTCAGACAGGACCCTAATCTGGGAAATTTGTACTTTAGTAAAATCTTCCATTCTCCCAGAGCACTTTCTGTTCCTATTCCAAGGCATTGGGTCCTGTGTGTGGTCTGTGGACACATGAAATGGTCAGACAGGACATTTATGGAACATCTAAAATTGATCACCTTACTACTCACAGCTAATGTCAACTACCTTCACAGCAGGAAAGCTTTTACCCTCCTTCTTGCCCATCCTTTGTCTGCTATGACTACACTGGGTTTACAATTGGTCAGTGAACTCAATTCTTCCACAGTTCCCATTTCACTTGTAAATTCACAATAAAATCTACAGAAATTGGAGGATACTCATTCACTGATTTATTTCTCCTTCACACAGACCAGTCAAGGTCCAGCCTGGTAGGAGTTGCAGAACTGTCTTTCCAGCACTAGGTAGCAGAGGCAGGATTAGGTGTTCACAGCAATTCTCAGTTACATAGTATGATACAAGAATGAGCTACAGGAGACATTAATCTAAATCAGTTGTTCTCAATCTTTCTAGTGCTGTGACTCTTTAATACAATTACTCATGATGTAGAGATATCCCCATCTATAAAATTATTTTTACTGCTACTTCATAATGATATTTTTGCTACTGTTATGAGTTATAATATAAATATCTGTACTTTCTGATGACCTTAGGCTAGTCCTGTGATAGGTTCATTTGATCCCCCCAAAAGGAGTCATGGACCACCAGGTTGAGAATCATTGCTCTAAACTGATACAAGTAAATAGATGAGTAAATAAACAGGACTTAAAAAGTGGAATGAAATTCAAAAACTGGGAAACATTGGAAAATAGAAACAAAGAGATTATAACAGTAATTCCACTGAAGAAAATGAAATCTAAAAAATGATAACCAATAACTGACTCCTTAAAATGATAAAAAATAATTGAACACTCAGTTATACTGACTTTGAAACAGAGTAGGCACTTCCCTGGTAGGGAGAATGCCATTAATGAGAGAACACATGACTTTGTCCCATGTTAAATGTTAGCTGCTGAGTGCTATAACCTGACACATGGAGTTACAGCCAATGGCCTGTGTCTTAAACATCTAAGCTGACTTCACTGTCAACCAGGATTGAACATATCTGCATGGGAGAGTTCACTAATTGCAAACTAAATATTTAGTAGTTCAAGCTCTCCTCCCTAAACTGTACACCCACCGGTGTCTGTCTTCATTCACAAGGAAGGAATTAATGTACAATGGGAAATCACAGAAAGTCACTCACTGTGCCCCATCAGGCCCTTCTTTGTAATGGATACCTCTGCAGCCCACAGCCTTAAGCTTCAGTCTTAGATCTAGCTATTGTCCAGAGTGTTTACCCACTCCAGTGTACACAGTACACGTTCCTACTTTTCTGGTCTGAAGGAAGAAGCCATGCTCCACATGCAAATTCTTTTATTGTTATTGCAATAGACAGTCCCACTGTATGACTCAAACTGGTAATTTTAGATCTCTGTGGTACAGCATACCAAATTATAGTGGTTAGCCTAGAGGATAGCAAGGGTAATGCCCTGTGGGGCTGCAGACAGGATTTAAGTGTACCTCAATCAGCACAGGAGACACTGAGTTACAACTGCTTTCCTAAGAGCTGAGAAATGCAGCTGTTCTAGAATTAATTATACTCTCCTGGTGCACAAGGTTGTGACCCTGTAACGGCCCCTGAGCAGCAGGTCAGAGGCCTTTGATGGGGAAGTGGGTCTTCTGGCTGGTTGTAAATCATGGTTGTCTCATTTGCTGTAGTAATGTACCTTAATGGTTGATTAATCCTGATGAACAAACATTTGCAACTCATGATAATAATCTCTAACAGGCATGGTGCGCATGATACTCATCTTAGGAAATTTGGGATACAGCCCTCCCTCACTTAAATTCTACTTTGTGTAACTTAATGTCTCCTAAGTACCGGCAAATCCTTATACCATTAATTATCAACTATACTCTTCTACATCACAGTTCAGTAGTGGAGCACTACTCTACACAGGAAAAACCATTTATAAGCCACACGAAATTAACTACAGATGGACCTCAAACCTAAATGTTAAAAATGCAGAACTTCTGAAGACCCAGAAAAGACCATGAATCTCCACGTTTGGCGAATGTGGTGATCTCTCTCCACATTCGACGATATAACCACAACAGACACCACCATCTGTGGCTCCTGATGCTCTGCTCTGTGCAGACAAAGCCCGGGTAGTGAAGTGATTCAGAGGCTGCCAACAGAGAGTTGCAAGGATCACTTAGGACTACTGAGGCAGAAAGACGCTAACTTAGGACTATTGAGGCAGGAAGACTCTAAACTCTGTCCGATGGCTCCCACCCAGCCACCACACCAGCCGGGAGCCTCAGCGGCCGCTCCACCTCGTTTGGGGACATTGGCTTCTCGCTCGTCAAGCCCAGCCACCCCTCCCGTCTGTGGAGAACAACCCCTCACTCACCATGAAGCAGCTGTCGAGCTGACACGGTCTCTGCCATCAAGAGTGCACTAGCGGAAGAGCCTAAAAGAGCTGACCTGGAAGGGAAGTCTGGCTGCCGGAAGAACCCTCCCATCTGACAGGCGGGTCTGCTGGAGGCTCTGATTGGCTGTTGAGGTCTGAGTGATGGGACCAGGTGAGCAGAAGGGACTCAGCACCGCACTGGCTTCTAATCTAAAGACAGACCTGTCCCAGGCTTGTAGGGCGCAAAGGCGCCACAACCCTGCCGTCAATTC